>NC_074721.1:32445675-32745675 GCF_947242115.1 Biomphalaria glabrata
TGTCACCTGCTGAGTGTTAAACACAGTCTGGTTAATGCCAATAGTGGGTACTACCTGGGCCAAAGACTTTGTGACATTAGTCACAACTGATACAGAGACAGGTGGCATTGCATTGTTCATGATCATCCGTGGACCAAAATTGTTCAACAACATGGTGGTGTCCTGGGTGCACTGTGGGCCAAGGCTGGAAGGGATGACAGATGCAACAGACAGTTTCAATTGAGAACCAAGCTCTGGGGAGCGGGAAACTGCAGTGAGAATACCTTGGGCCATCAATGGGTTCATATTTCCAGATCCAGCTATTGGTGTCTTGTGATCATGTTCAGGGCCAAAGGTCGCAGTATGGATAGAGTCTGACGTAAATGTCTGACCCTGACCACAAACTGGCAGAATCATGTTCATGGTGAAGTTACCTGAAGTTAATTGCTGTAGTTGCATCATGTTACCTAAAAGGTTTGGGTTATTGCTGAGTTGCTGTATGCATGGAGAAGGTTGATGTGGATGCTGCTGAAGTTGTGAGATTGTTGCATTTGTGATAGATCCACAGGCTGTACTGGAAGTAACTACACTCTTTGCTCCACCACTGCTAACCATACTTATACATGTGGTGGGCATTCCTTCATTCTTATTTATCTGAACTGTAGACAAACTAGCACCATTGTTCTGCAAATTAAGCTGTGCCCTGGCAGCTGCTGACAGCAGGCTACTAGCAGGAAATTCCAGACCTACACCAGTCCCCTGTGAAATAGCTTGCTGAATGACTTTAAGCTGTTCAGCTGTTTCTGCATTGTTGCACTGGGCCAGAACTTGTTGGAGGGCTGTAATATTCAAGTTGTTGCTGCTCAGTAACTGTGTCACATCTCCATTCAAACTGGAGACTGACATTTTCTTGATAAGTTCTACCTCTTGTTTAACAGCTTCCTTTTTGATCTGGCAAGGTTTTACTTTAGACTTCAGTTTAGAGATCTTTTTCTCAGAGAGTTTGCTGACAGCAGATGGACTTTTAGTCTGAGCAGTAATAAACTGTGAAGAATCCTCATCTGTCTCACCATGTTCCGAGACAAGCACATTGACTGGTGTGTGCTTGCAATCCTTATCTTCGGACATATTAAAATCATAAACATCACTCTTATTGTCTAGACAAGTTTCAGAATCTGACCTATCTTGGCTACTTCCTACCTGACTTAGGTATGCTGAGTCATTGTTTTCATGTGTATCAGAGAAACTCTTACTACTATCCATCTCATACACACTCTTCTGATCATCACTTTCTGATTTTATCTCTAAATCAATTTCTTCTGGTTTAAATAGGGACTTTTTCACAGTTTTGCCAGGATCTGGAGAGGACATAAATGTAATCTGCTTGGCAGTGTCTGACCTAGGAGGAGTTGGGGAACTGCAATTTAACTGACATGATGCTATAGAATTGTTTATAATGGCTGTTTGCTGTTCAACAAATACTGTGGGATTGTCCAAAAAAGAAACAGCTGTGGAAGGCTGTGCTGCTTTACCAATTAATTTTGCACAGGGAGAGCTCCTGTCCACAATGCTATTTATTTGTTTTTGTTTTTCCTTTTTACTTTTGGGCCTCTTGGACTTGATTTTTTTAGGATCAAGCCAAGCTTGTCCACCAAGCTGTTGTAGCTGTTGCTGGGGAGTGCTGTGTTGAACAAAGTTGGCAGTATGTGAATGGACATAGTTTGCATGATTAAAACCAGCAGTTGACTGATATGTTGGTTTAGGGCTACTTTGGAAGTGGGGAAAAGATGAAGTCCTGCTTGGGCTGGTACACTGCCATATAGATTGTTTAAACCCTTCATTGACTTGTGGTGCAGACTGTGCACTATTAAGATACTTTTGGTTTTGGTAAAACATGCTTGGGCCCTTCCCAAAAGTAGACTGGTGCTCTAGCTGGGATATATCTTTTTCTTTAGCAGCCATTTGCCTGCTCAAAGGAGACTGCAGGTTGGGCTCCCTGCCCCTTCTTTGATCACAGAACTCATTTCCAACCTCACCTACTAACATCTGCCTTGAACTCGTTTGAACAGCTTGCTGGTAGTCCACCTGGAATGTTTGTTTGTTCTCAGTTTTGCAAACAAAATGCTCTTTTTCTCCAGAACTGGCAGAGCCTCTGGTAAAAAAATTAGCTGGTTGACTGCCAACACCATTATTACTACCAATCATGGCTGGATTGCCCAAGGAAGAAGCATCTCTGTTGGTAACGTGTACTTCTGCATTTCCCAAAAGGCAATTTTCTTGAACTGGTGATTCTTGAGAAAATGGTATCTGTTGAGTGTTTCCTAGGTACATTGCATGTTTATTCACAGCTTTAGTAATACTAGATTTCAATCTTTTCAATGGTGAGACTATCAATTCATCTCCTGCAGGAACTGATTTCCTCTCTTGCCTTTTCTTTCCTAGTAAAATAGGATCTGTTGAAGACAAGATATAATTTTTTTTTGAGGTATTGTTATCTCTGAATTACATATTATTTTAACAAGTCAAACTTCTTTTAAAAATTATCTTCCTAATCTTATAAATTCTAAAGGATAAACATGGAATTACTTCTAGCCAGTTTTCAGAAAAAGAAACCATGATGCTGCCTTGATGTGTTTTATGTTGTCCTGTGTACCAATACATTGCTATTCACACGAATGTCTTTAAAATTGTAAAAAGACTTGAACAATGACAACAAAATAAAGATGTTTTTGCTTTTAGAAGTGGGAAGGGAAGTTGAAAGGACATGATGTTAGAAGATAAGAATATATATTAAGATGATACGCTATATAAGAACCTAATATTTATATATAATACAGAAACTGATGGTGTAACTGTTTCAGGGAAGTGACATTAGGTTTTTCTGTAAACTTGACCAATTCGGGGATAAGTCTATTTTTACCTCAGTTGAGAATGTACGTTTGCTATTATGCAAAGAACTGCTGTCTTTTCATGTTAAAAAGTCAAGTCACTGTGAAATTTTTTTAATGCCTTACTAAAACACCACTGTGTCAGACATGCAGGATAAGAAGGTGGTCATTTTTTTTGTCAATGCCTCACATCACTTGCATTGTAAAATAAAATTATACTGGTACTGAGATATAAAGAATTCATTTATTTTGCGGTTCCTTTGGCATGTATCAGTCTAAGTGTTGGAAATTATTATTGTCTGCAATTTCAGATATTAAAACAACTTTTGGATCTTTGTAAAAAAAACCAAAAAAAAAAACCTTGAGAACTGGATTATTTTGAAATTGAAATTTTTAATTAATTTAATGAGTAACAACTGGGTCAACAGTTAATACGTCTCTGACCATGCATTTCTATTTGTCATACTTATTACAGAGAGGACTAAATTTCTCCCAAAATGCATTTACCAAGTTTCTTAATATCATTCTGATGATACCTTTTGCACGATCAGGTACTACACAAAGCCTGGGCATGCTACCCTGACTCATTGTGGCACTCGGGTGGAAACGCTCGTGAGAGGGGACGACTAGCACAACAAGGCTCCCATGGGAGTGCCTAAGAGGTTGTGTGCGGGGATGTAAAAGAGCTCCCACAGCTATCTGTCAAAGTCCAGGCACCGTCCCTCAAAGGGCCGTTACATAAATGGTGTGTCCCACATGTTTAGCCTGGTAGATTAAAGGAAAATGACAGGGGTCCCCATGGTGCGGCCTTTGGCCATGCATCAAGCCCGCGATTCCGTAGTGTCTGCGTCCACCGAAAGTGAATGCAAAACTTAACTTCAAATTTAACAGAGTCTCAACCCCTGTCAGACAGAACGGCGTATACGAGGTGATCTTAGGGTTCCAAGTGCTACGCACAACTCTACAAGACAATTTCAAATGGCGCTACAAGGTGTACTGCTTTACAAGATGATGATCTCACAACTATCAAGTTTATTACAGATGTACAGACACATCAAATGTCTCTGACACTTCAGCTTCATCACATGATAATACCAGCTTGTCCCACCCTGTTATATTTGAGAAGCACGCTTTTTGACATGATGAAGTATGTTCTCTTGACACCAGGAAAATGTATTTCTGCAGCTCGGAATAAATGAAACAGACCAGAACAATTTCCCATGGACCATCATCATTGACTCTTTCAGTGCAAATTATTTTGATGGAAACAATTGAGTCAAACAAAAACCTGCAGGGTTACTAAAAATATCAACTTTTTAATTTTATTATATAATTTAACATATTTGGTTTTATTTTTAAAAGAAAATAGGTCTCAACCAGCAGTGCTAGCAAATTTACTCCCTGGGAGTAACCATGCACTGAAAGGGTTAATGTTTCATAAAGCAAACAGATGACATTTTCAGAAAACAGATACTGCATTAAGTATTATCTAAATCCTATTTGTCCAGCATGGAAATTAGAAATGCCATAAACTTACTATTTAATATTAGCAACTCAAAAACATAATGAATGGAAAGTGACCAAAATGGAAACTCAAAGAGTCTGAAAGATGCTGTGGTAATAAAGAAGCAATGGAAGGAAACCATAAGAAAGTAACCATTCGAGTGGATGGCTCTGCTTGATTCACACACTTTGTGCCAAAAGGAACATCAAACCATGATACAGCTAACAAATCAGTCAGCCTGGTGATTATAATGGGTAAGATGTCAATATTTGGAGTAGTAAAATTTAAACAAATGTATGAGTTGTCAAGAGATTTTTTAATGCCCTGTTAATGCCCTATGTATTCTTGATATTAGCATTTAAAATAAAGAATATAAATGAATGTTTAAATTTAAGCATATCTAATAATGTTTATTGACTACAGTTACTAAGCAAACCTTTACTTGTTACTTGAAACATTTTTAATATCTTTTTAATAAACCTTTGGTACTATTTTGTCCTTTAGACCTGCACTAGATACTGAGATGCCTAACATTAGATCTAGGTGCAATACCTGTGAGAAATCTAGATCTAATTCATTTAATATTTACTTCGGACAACAATAAAGATCTGAGAAAAAAAGATTGAGTAATGTAATGTTAAAAATCACTAGATTTCTATCTGAATCTAGAAATCAAACGGTCTTCATTAAGAACTAGCACACTGTTTGTTATAAAATTCACAATTCTCCATTGTTTGACAAAGTGTTATCTGTATGGAATGAGGAGAAAATATAAATACCAGGACACTAGATTCTTGATCTGTTCCTGCAACCATATGCGTTACAATAGTTGATTGACCCTATGTCTAAACACATTAACAAATTATACATTAAACAATTGTGGACTAAAACAACATTGTACGGTGGACAAAAATGTGCTACACTTGACTATATCTAGTGGTAAAGCCAGCTAACAATAAGCTATCAAGTAATATGACCTAGATTCTCTGGGAAATATCCAATCTCGAATGGGTTTGATTAAGAATTAATGTTTTCTTTTTTTAAATGCATATCAAAGTGCTATATCTAAATAATTAAAAAAAAAAAAAAAGGTATATACTATTTTGCATGCATGTTTTATAAGGATGATTATTCTAAAAACATTTATTACAGTGATCCACGTTTGACCCCTAAACCCCTTCAGTTGTTCTTTGAAGTGAATGTGTGGATCATAATAAAAACAACATTTGAATGTGAATTATTTTGTGGCATGTGCTATGGAGAGGCTTCAACCGATATGATACCTATCAAGGAGGCTTGTGTGCTGTACACAAACTTGAGCTGAGTTGTGTTTGCTAAGTGCCAAAAGGCAGCATGGAAATCTCCCAGATACACCTTATCTGCACTGGCCCACAAAAGAGATTGGATGATAGGGCAGAGAGCATGCTATAAGCATAAATGTTGTGCTATACAAAATCAATTTTTTAAGAGGTGAGTTAAATTTTGGAAGAAATATTTATTAATGAGCCATTAATAGTTTAATGTTTGTAACCTGAAATGCAATTTTTTTTTGCTACTAATGTATAGTCTTAGATTTTTCTCAATGAACTTAAAAAAAAAAATTAATGCAGACTAAAATTTTGTGACCTAATTATGAAATTTGCCACCCTTGCAAATCACTTTTAATATTAGTAACAAAAAAACTAAAACAAATTAATTCCACTTATCGTATTCATGACAAACCAGTAACGCAGACTAAAAACGCAAAATACCTAGGTGTTATAATAAATGAAAAACTATCATGGAATCCACATATTGATGAAACTACAAAAAAATCAAACAAAGCATTAGGATTTATTAAAAGAAATTTCTATAAATCAAATAAGAACATAAAACTAAAATGTTATTTAACCTTGGTTAGGCCAATAATAGAATATGCATCCTCCGTTTGGGACCCCTCAACTCAAGAAAACATTAAGAAACTGGAACAGACACAAAATAGAGCAGTGAGATTCATAACAAACGAATAGTCACATTTGACTAGAATAACACCTTTAGTAAAATCACTAAATTTAGAAAGCCTTCAGGACAGAAGGCTCAAAAGTAAAGTAGCAATCATACATAAAACACTGAACCTGAATCTTCAAATACAAAAACAAAATTTAATAAAATACTCTGAAAGACACAAAGATAAAGGCACATTCCTCGTCCCATATGCTAGGACAAATTTGTACAAATACTCCTTCTTCCCTAGTGCTATTAGAGCATGGAATGGGTTGCCTGAGCTAGCCAGGAAAACCAGTGACTTGGCAGAATTTAAGTCATTGGTTAATATTAAACATGATATTAGTGTTTTTTTATATTAGTTTAAAAATGATGTACTAAAAAATGGCTTACATATAACAGTTGATTGGTGCCCTTGCCATTTAGCTATAGCCTCTCCTCTTTTTTTTTTTTTAACCTTTTCCAATACAACCACTTTGTGTTTGAAACCATGCCTGAGCAATATGCTTCTAAAGAAGATTCCCTTGCTTTACAGTCAGGTCAATGGATAGAATGATCCTCTAGCATCAAATTTTTAAACAACCTGGATCGAGGCTGCTTTAAATTCTTTTTTTTCCCTTCTTTTTTTCTCCTCCATATTGTAACGTTTCTCACTATCCAGGCTCTCTGCAAACTGCACCACACGACACAACGAACTCAATGAACCTCACCACTCAGGGCTCCAAAGTAACAGTAACAGTTTAATTTCAAATACATCACAAATACTGTACAGTTGGCAACAACATTACACTGACTGTCCACACACTGTGTTCACACGCAGTGCTGGTTCTGACTTCGCCTCGTATTGGTCACCTTGTGAGGTAACATGAAGCGTCTTGACTCTTAACACACTCCCTCTTATATAGGGTTCCTACAGGCCTCCTAGAATCCGATGGAACGTCGCTTGACCACCGATTGATCACATTCGCAGTGACTTGCGTGTGTAGTATTTACAACACGGGTCGCTCGTCACGGTTGACCGCTCGTCTGGCGCTGGCCTGGGGCGATTTACGTAATCTAAAACACACACAGCACTACCCCCATCTGTGTCACCACAATGGTTTATAATATATATTTTCAATTGCTTAAAACTTAATCTTGAATAGTTTCCTTTTGCTAAACATCAAACTTTTCCCCCTTTCACCAATTTTTTTTCAAAGTATGAATGTTTGAAATTTCCTTTTTTTTTTTAGATCATGCTTTTTCCGATGTGGGTAACTTGGATAATGAGCTCAAGATTTCCCTTTAAGTGTTTGTAAAGAATTTTAATAATAAAGTTATGAGTAAATATGCATGAATACCATAAAATGTTTTTTTTATTCATCTGGATCTTAGAATATTTAAATTTAAACAAAAAGTCATTTATTTATTAGTTTTTATGCTGTCAATAACACATTCCACATGGGAGATGGCTGCATGCCAAAAGCAATCTTCTTTGGTGAGCTTAGAGGAGGACAGCGTTACAGAGGTGCCCCCCGTAAAACAAAGTGCTATAATGATCCACTAAGGTGCCTTTTCACCCTCATTGGCATAGAGGAAAGTACCTAGCCAGCAGATGGCCTCTGAGAGAGACAGTTGCAGAGCTCTCACAAAAGCTACGGGACAAACATTTGAGACTCAAAAAAAAAAAAAACATTTTTGAAGTCGGATGCAAAAGACAAAAAGAAAACTTATATAGACAGCCAGCAGACAATGGCTTTGTCTGCACGAAATTCGGGAAAATAAGCAAGCCACAAATGGGTTTGCGTAGTTATGTGAAACACTGCACTCAGCCTTAATCTTCGGAATCAAAGACATTGCCATTATTATTATTATACAAAAATTATGTCAATTTGCAGTGATTACATACAAAAATTAATCTCATTGTCATGACTTTCTTTCAAATCCTAAGAATAGTCCCCTTTTAAATTATTGAATTTTAGGGCCTACTGTTTTTAGGTTTAATTGTAAATTTAGTTTTATTTTTAGTATAAACATTATTGTTGCTAAATTCACTACAAAATGAAGTTAAGCTAATGGGAACCTCATGCCTCCTGCAGTCTGACAATATTAGAAATTTCAAGCTTTAAATTAGCCAAATAAGGCAAATATGTTCTCTAGTGGCTACATCCAGTTTATTTCTTTGCTTATTCATTAGGTTAGTTACGCACTAAATCTAGGTTAACCATGTATGTTGATGGAAAAGCTAAAACATAATTGCTTTTTCGACCACAGTTTTGGAACTTTACTGAAACATTCAAGTGCAGCAAAATATCTCTGTTGTGCCTCCTATGTAAACATTCTTTTAACTGAAGACATAATTTTGTAAATCTATTTTTCCCTGCAACTCAATTTGAACATAGTAACATGTTTAAAAATTATTATTTTTTTTTTAAATTTATTTACATCCTAGAAGCGAATCATAATTTCTTCAAAGAGAATTGTTATTTGAATTGCATAGATATCAATTTCTTTTGACAGTAATTCACAATCTCACATAGTTACAAGAGACTGAAAACTGTAAAATAGATTTAATATCTCGATAAAAGACAAAATTATATAATCAATGAAAGTCCATTTCTTTCCTTGCAGTCGGAGGTTGATTTCATTCATTTGCCTTAGATGCCTACCATGTAAAACAATTTTTTAACCTGCTTTAAGTCATGGCCAACCGTTAAACCTTTCTGTTTCTCAAAATAAAAAAAAAATTCAAAATTTGTTTATTAGCTTAACAAAACGAGCAATAATAAACCCCTTTCGAAATCCAGTGAACTTCAGATTACAACAAGAGTCTAACATCTTTCTCATCATTTGTTTCACAAAACTGTTGAAAGATGCGCTTATTTTCGGCATTGGTTTGTATTTTACTTACAATTTTAATAATTAGATTCAAATAGAAATGAAATTGCTGGCTAAACTTTTCTTGAGATGTTGCCTGTGTATCATAACTCACAAGTTGAATAGATCAGTTCTTTATTCTATACTACTTATGAAGCCATTGTAGTGTCCAACCACTGATGGTTCCCTATATGTCGTCATAAGCTACATAACTAGACAACTTTGAAATAATACAATAATAAATAATAAAACAAAAACAAAAGTATTTTTATGTACGATATGTTTACAAAAATTTTAATTTTAGCTTTAATCAATTTTCAAACATTATCATAAGACTATAAAAAATAAAGCTATGCATTTTTGTAAGAGGCCAATAAAACATATCCTGCTTTGCTGTTTTTGTTTTTAATATTTTCTGAATAGTAGATTTTTATAATTGTTCACGAATATTCTTAAATTTTTTTTTATATTGTTATATGTTCATGAAGCTGACTTGGTTTCATAACCACATCTGATAATGCTGTCATTGAAAGTAGAACATTGGAATACTTTTTATCTAGTGGCAAATCACTAAAACTCTTCACAATATCCTTTTACACACCAGCTTTAATGTTTGTTTTTTCAATTAACATTTATATATCAATATATTAACATATGTAGCTAAAATAAACTATTATCTAAAAGGCATATTACCTAGTTTGTTTATCAAATCATGAACATTTATGCACACCAGATCTAAGGATCCTAATACCCTCCAATTACAGCAAAAGAGTATAAATTTAAAAATAGAAAAAGAGATTCCAGAACTCAATTTCTAACGTTGTTTCTGTTCTTAAATTAGAAGCAAGCTAACTATAATTTGTCTATATTTAGTTTGCCTGCATTAATTTTGAAGAATTTTTAATATTTGTTCTGTTTTAGTGCACCTTTACTTTCTTATTTCCCCTTTTATGCCGAGTGCCCCCTTACCGCCCCTTATTGTGCCCAGCGCCCCCCTAACACCCCTTTGGCTCCCAACACACCCCAAAATCATGAAAATGTCCCCTTTGGGGCGATAGTGTCCCTGTTGAAGACCACTGCTCTAGATCTATGTGACTTGTGGGCAAATATTCATTTTTAATTTTATAATACAAAATTAAAATCAATTTTGGTCCAATGAATGTTCATTTGTTTTATATAAAAAGGAAACGCTTCCCCCATTAATTCTATACCAAATATAACATTTTCTGATAAGTTATGAAGTTTAACCATGGCATTATTAAGGCAATGTCCTCAATTCCGAAGATTAAGGATGAGTGCAGTGTTTCACATGACTATGTAGTCAGTGTTATAGTGCATGACAAATGGGACAAGTAAATAATTCCATAAGAATGTGGAAAATAACTAGAAGAAAAAAGGGTTAATGAACCCCGAATAAAAAAATATAATAAAATAAGAGTCTGACTAACAACCTTCGAAGTAATGTCAGATGTGCTAAAAGAGCTTAGATATAGAGCATTATAATAGCTCAATGAAACTTTGTAAATTGATGCTCATAATGGGTTCTAAAAATCTCAAATTGAGATGAGTCCCCAAGAAATGACAGATGTGCTAAAAAAGCTTAGATGTCACACACATTACTATGGCGCAATGAAAATTTTATAATGGGTTCAAGTTGACTTAAGTCTGCTGGAGTATGGCTAAGGCATGTGCTATCTACAGAATTATCTTATGGATAGTTAAATCTTAAAGGAAACCTGTAGATAATTATTTTCAGTTTTCTGTTTCAATACTGATTATGTTAACATAGTGAGTACCACTAACCTAATGACTGCTCACCAGCAACTTCAGCTTGAGAGCTGTGGAAAGCTGCCAAGGCCACTATCTCCCTGCTGTGGTGGCAAAGACTTTGAAGATCTTCTCCGCTAGGGGAAGTCAAGCTCCATGGTTGACTTTCAACTTCAGGGTCGAAGCTAAAATACTTGTCCACATGAAGTGGACACTGAAGTCCACATTTGCATGTTATGTCACTTAACAAATATGAACATATTTGCTCCACTGACTGCAAAGACACACCACTAGGACTGAAAAGAAAAAAAACAAAAAAACTTTAAATACTTAATAAAAATGGAAGTGGATTTGTTTTTTTTTTGTTTTCGGAAAGTATAATTATGTGGCTTTTTGTTAGGGCCAAACCATTTTGTAGTAAACGTAGCCCACAGGATTTAATTTAGAATGAAATTCAATAGTAAATAATAATGAATATATTTCCACATCTCTACCCTACATTATGTATGGTAACTACAATGCAAAAAATTTGAAAAGACTTGAAATCATTTGATATGGTTATTTAATATTAAGCTAGTCTTAATTAGCTAACTATGATTCATATTTGAATTTAGATGAATAAATTATAATAGCTTTCAAGGGTTATGTAAAATAAAAGTGATTTGGCAACCTATCAAAATGATCAGGCTTTGAGGATCTCTATAAAGAAGCAATGAGAAGAATATTTATAAATAAAAGATTACAAATCAATGCAGAATGCAATCTACATACACTTTTAGAAACTGACAGTTAACTTTCAAGTCAAAGACAAATTCAAGTACCTTTTGGCTACTAGATATCAGTTTATTACATGGTTTTTCAGTTATTTCACCAACAGATCAATGCACCATAATGACATTTCTATCTTGATTTGTTATGGCAGTAATACATTAGACAGTTCTAAATCATGCTTTTCAAACAATTAGGTTTAGTGGACAACAAAATAAAAGAAAAAAAGCATTGCTTAACACATCATGGATCTCGACAGATCAAATCACATGTATTGCAAAGGACCTCATTCACCAATCGTAAACAAACAACATTTAGCCACGTGATAATATTGATAAAACAATGAAAAAAACATATCACGTGACAGCCTTTATGGACTACGTAATTTGTAAAGAAGAGATAGAGAATCTCGTGGCTAAATGTTGTTTGTTTACGATTGGTGAATGAGGTCCATTGGTTAAAAGGTTGAGATTTATTTTTTTTTATACAAGGTCATTTCATCCTTTGGTCTTTTTATTAACAATATATTTATGAAAATTATGAAATCAACAAGATTTTAAAAAATATTTATTTTTATATTACATGACAAAAATGTGAAATTAAAAAAGAATAAAATTTAATGTTATTAAAAATATAAATATCTATAGGATCTACATCTAAATTATAGGCAATATAATCAGCTCCAGAGGATGGGTAAAGTCAGCATTCAATGGAATAAATAAAACATCAGTTCCCCTTTCAGATCTATGGGGCAGATGATGTAAAGGTTATCTGTTTCTCTGGCCCATAGTTAACAAGGGTGTTGTGGCCAGCACAGCGACTAACTGCCTTTACTTTTCCCCAACTGATGTCAGGTACCCATTAGAGCTCTGTGGACTCAGAGGCACCCAAAGATCCCGAAATAAAAAATCCCAATCTTCACCAGGATTTGAACCCGAGACCCCCAGTTCAGAAGCCAAGAGCTTTAAAACCATTCAGCCACAGTGCCTCCCAAGGTTAAAAATGGCGCCAATATATTCCAGCAAGAGCGATAGACAAAGATAAAGTGAAAGATGACCACCAAGAGATAAGTTATCAGCTGCACAATCACACTATAAACACTACAACAGCATGCACAAAATAACAAGCATTATAAACAAACATTAGACGAAATGACTTCATTAGCAGCCTCATCATAAAATCACTAAGAAAAAAAAATTAATTGGAAATGAAATGACCATACATCCAAGAAATAAAAAATGTGTTATTTTAAATTGTTTTTAGAAATTAAAAAAAATCAATTTAGAAGTACGATTAGGGCCAAAAGAAAAAGATGGTCATCTGAGGCCACATTAAAATTGTATTAGTCAAAGGGAATTGGAAAAAATACATCTGTCTGGGCATTGATTTTTCACATAACTATAAAATCAAATATAATATAACTATAAAATCAAATATAATATTATAAATTATAATAGCTTTCTATAGTTACTAGTTATCTAGTAGCAAAACTGTCCATAAACCAACTGTATATTATCTATGCTACGAAAAATGTGAAGAAGTAACATAAAAAAAGCAATAAATAAATGTTACTGATGGAATCTACAGAGAACCCTGACTCTCTCAGGTCCAACTTTCACAGGAGGCTATATCATGGGTTTTCAAAAATATTTTAAAATAGAAAAAACATTCCACATTTTCTTAAAACACCATGGTCATGATTTTCCTGTGATATATATATATATATATATACATATATATATATATATATAAAACACCATGGTCATGATTTTCCTGTGATATATGAAAACCCATGATATAGCCTCCTTTTTTATTTTATGAATATTGCATACAAATATTAGATTAAAAATCACAAAATTTATTTTAAAAATATTACAAAGATAAGAAACAATTAGCTTGTAAAAGTTATTAAGGGAAATTGTTATTTAGGGGTTTAAGTGGTAGGGTATCCTGCGATACTGTTCATACCCAAAAAGGGAACACTACATTTGTAGTTCATAATTAACTGTTGAATCATTCTTTAACATCTAAAGGGCTTTTCTGTCACAGGATGAAACTATTTGTTGATGACTTTTATTAAAATATTCTACAATCTATCTTCTATAAGTTTTTGTTAAAAATCTGTAGAAATTTATTACAATATCTACTTATATATATTATTTACAAACTCACCTTAAATATTCAATCATGCCATTCTTCAACTTCCTCTGCCAGCTATATGGGACTTTAACTTTTTTCACTTTCTCTTTTGTACTCAGTTCAGGACTGCCGGGTCTGATATGTTCAGTTTTTTTTTTAGTATTACTGTTTAATACAACATCAGAGTGAGCAGAGGCCATACCTGTGCTCTCCTTAGAGCAAGGTGTTGTGGATGTTACGGAGGTTGTTGTTAAGGCAACAGAGTGATAGCTAGATGCCACGGTTGTGGTGACAGTTGTCGTGCAAGTAGAGACCAAGGATAGGGTAAGCAAGGCTGGGGCAGCCACCGAGGAAGTGTGGCGCATCTCATTCATCACCTGTGTTGCTGTTGTCAAGGGAGACGTCAAATAATGAGTAACTGGCGGGGATGTGGTAATAGCCATGGTTTTGGGTGAGGGAAAATCTGTTACTTTAGAGAAAAGTGTAGAGACCGGGGAGAACAAGGAGTCAGTGCTACTTGGTGGGGTGAATGCATAGGGAGGGGAAGAGAAATTGGAACTTTCTGATGATGACCTTTCTAGTGAGCTCCCAGTTGAAGATGTATGAAACAATGGTTTGGCTACAAACTGAGTTCTTTGGTGTGGTACTGGCTGCCACTGCCTATTATGGGCATTGCTATTCTCTAAGGCTATGTTATCTGAATTTTTTAACGATTTTCCCTTACTTACTAAATTTGAAGAAGCAATGTCAGAGTTGAAAGACATTTCTGATGATTTTTCCAAAAGCCCATTAGGAGGGAATGTTTCACACTGAGTAAGAGAGTCTAATGTTACTGTAACCTTGGGAGGACCAGAAATAGTGTAGGTGACTGCAGTGGTGCATTTGTGCTCCAGAAGAGGAGAGGATATGGACTGCGCAATGTTGATAGAGGGAGTAGAATAAACAGAGTGCATCCCTTTATCTGAGTTTATGTTTCCCATCTCAGAATCTTTATCCATGCATTTTGAAGACATTAAATTAATATGTGGAGGGGAGAAGCAGTGGAACTGTGAAGGAAGATGCTGAACAGATTGCATGGAAACAGGCACTGTAATCTGCTGGGGCTTCTGCTGCTGCATTTTCACCATCTGAATGCCTGGCACAGCTTGAAAGCTTGCCCCTGTAAACTGCTGCGTCTGCAGCGCTGGCTGCTGGTGGAATTGCTGTGGCTGTTGGTATTGGTTCAGGTGCTGGTGATGTTGAACCACACCAACCTGCTTCTGATGCTGAAACTGTGACCACAAGTGATTAAAGGAAGGCAGTGAGCTTTGACCAACAGCTTGACACTGTTCAGAACTGGCAGTGTTGATGTTTTGTGGCTGTAGCCAACCAGTGAAATGCTTATTGTTGTATGTAAACATACTACCCTGATTGACATTTGGCTGCTGCTGTACTTCAACATTGTGGTCTAAAAAATTTGAGTTTCCCATCATGTCCACCCCAACAATAGTCTGCTGCATTCCAATGGTACCATCAGTCTGCTGCATCATTCTGTTATCAGGATTGGTGATGATTTTTAAGCTATTTTTAGGATGAGAATAGATCATGCCATCTAGTCCATTCACCACATGAATGCCTTCCATTCCTCCTAGGGGCATACCTTGTTTGATAAAAGGCTGGGACACCATGCCGTGCTGATTGATCCTTTGCTGCATCCCGCCAGCAAGCCCCATGTGGTGCGCCTCCTTCTGCTGAAACATCTGGCTACCTCCGCCAGCAAACTGAAACTGGTAGACATTGGAGGTGGGGATAGCGTGGTTGTACTGTGGTTGGAAGATGTGCTGCTGCTGTTGGAACTGGTGCTGTTGCAACTGGTGCTGTTGCAGATGGTGCTGCTGCTGTTGTACATGAAGCTGAGGGGCAGAAGCCAACCCATGACTGAGTGCATATTGTGGAGTGTCATAGTTCATTGTTACCTGACACTGGTTCACCCAAAACAAATCTATAAATCAAGTTAAGTTGGGGATAACAATTGACAAAACAGTCTGTCAGGTTCCTTCATCAGGAAACATGAACAAGTTCCTATAAAAACTAAACAGCTCTCCATTGTCAGTTGACCATTTTATGTCCTCTAGTTGCTAATGAGCATTTATCTGAAGATGGAAAAAAAAAATTTTAACATAAAAAAAAATAAATTAGAACTCAAGTCTGAAAAGAATCAGTGTTGTGTAGGCTGTTATTTATAACTAAAACGTGTATGTTAGTTTTCAATATCAGCCAATTGAACCAGAGCATTTCAAATTACCAAGAAAATACTTTTAAAAAAGATATGCTTCTCCTCTTGGAACTGGTATTGTTTCAGTTCAGACTGTTTACAAGGTGATACTAATGCTGTTAATTTCTTTTAAAGGTTAATCAATCTATTGTCGGCAAACAAATGTGGACTATGTCCTAATTGAAAGGTATACCAATCTCCTACAATGTCTTCAAGTTCCATCTAATTCTAACCACTTGTTATCTTTTTACTAACATTTCATGTTTTTTTTTTTGCTCTTTAATGCTCAAGAGCCCAGCTATATGTGACCTTTTCAGAGCCTCATGTTTGGTAGAGTCAGGTACTTACTAGTTGAAAATATAAAGTTAAAGATGGCAGTTGAATCCTTTTTTTTTTCTTCTTTAAATATTGTGATGTTACTTTTTAAGAAAACTAAATGCTGGTAATGCACACGATGAAAAGGTAATACTAGAAATTAGCCTACAATAACAAAGAAACGTTTAGGTAGGCATAAACTTGAGAAATGTATTATCTTGTCAAGGCACATAAGTTGACTTCAAGAACAGTGAGCCCAAACTATGGCCCTCAATGTGGTGGAACCCAGACCACAAAAAATATTCTCCATTCAATGTATCATCATAAAGCCACAGATGGTCAGTAACATTGGATGTTAAAATTTTTCACGGTGATGTGGCGTATATGATATAATGGCTTGCCGATAAGGGTTGTGACCCCATAATCCTTATTTGAGACTTAGGAACAATTTTAATGTTGGTCTAGATATATTTTTAAAACTATAGAGACAGAATATAAAGATCTATTTACAAGAGTAAAGATGCACATAGTTATATTTGGTTGGAACTGAGGTCAATGTAGACATTACAGAGATCTAGATATATAGTAAGCTTTGACTGATTTTTTTCTTATTTAATTAAAATTAGAATCTATTGTCCAGATTAATAGATACTTTTCTTATAAAATACAGACGTTACTTTAAAGTAGAGTTAAAAGATAATTACATCCTATGCATATTCACAGGGCCGGTCCAACAGATTGCAGGGCCCTAGTCTGGGTTGTGATAAGGACAATAATTAAAAATTAAGATTTTGTATTAGAAAATAAATTCGTCTTTACATTTTATTCATACTTTACTAAGTACAAAATCACAGTCAAATTAACTTTACGAGTCATCTACAGTAGATATTAGATTTTCTTACAAAAAGCTGATAAACATTATGCCTTTTAGATTTACTATCGAATAGCAAAATATCGCTTTTTTTTTAAAGATGTCGAGTGACTATTAAAGTAAATTAAGTAGTTGAACTTCTTGTTTTGGTTTAAATTCGCCTTATTCTTACATTTTTTTATTAAATGAAAGCTGAATATGCCGGGTTTTTTTTAAATCGCGAGTAGGATTGGCGTTGTTTCGTCTGTTTTTATGGAGATTTGCATCAGTTTTCAAAAGATTTTAATAGTTTCAGGAGATTTTTGTATATTTTACAATTTCAGGAGAATTCCAGGAACCCCTTAACAATAAGTTAAAATGGTTTAATTTTATAATTTACACATAGAATTCGCGCGGGCCTATGAAAGTGCGGGGCCCACTGCGGCCGCATAGGTTGCAGTGGCCTAAGACCGGCTCTGCATATTCATACAATGTGTCAATCTAATTCTGCATATGTACAAATGCTCCTTCTTCCCTAGTGCTATTAGAGCTAGCCAGGAAAACCAATGACTTGGCAGAATTTAAGTCATTGGTTAATATGCATGACTGAATGCATGACGTGTAGGACAAAATCATCTTCTTTTTTGAAGTAATGTCTGTATTATATAAGATAAGACTTAAACTCTGCTAAGCCATTGGTTTTCCCAGATGATTCAGGCAACTCATTCCATTTGTTAATTATGGTGATGTGGAAGACGGAACATTAGTTAACAAAATTGTCAAAGCATATTGAGTAAGAAATGTGCTTTTATCTTTGTGCCTTTCAGAGTAGTTTATTAGGATTTGTTTTTGTATAAAATTTGTAAATTATGGTTCCTTGTTTTATGTTTATACATTTCTAATACTTTACTTAATTAGTCTTCTATACTGAAGTTTCTAAATCTAGTGATATTTACTAAATTAGTAATGGTGTTACTCTTTTCTAACCAAATGTGAATATTCCCTTATTATAAATGATAAAATTCACTGCACTATTTTAGAGCCTGAATTTTTTATGCAACTTTACTGAAATAGAAGGGTCATCATAAATTGAATTAATTTAATCATTGCATTATTAATTTTTATTGATTTTATTAAAATATCTAACTAATTAGATCTAATATTCTAGATCTAAGATTACACATAATTTTCTATTAAAAACTCTAGAGATATACATCTGGGCTAGCACAAAACAGTTTTCTAAGAGATAGATTAACAGAAATTAACAAAATTATACAAGATAAGAAGATAAGAATCTGTCTTATGAGAATCTAGATTCTAGATTCAGTCTAGCTCTTGAAACTTGAGAGCTAGGTCTCTAAAATATAGTAAATAGTAATATAGTCTATACTTATACTATACTGACTATAGATAGATATTATTCTAAAGTCTAGAGATTTATAATAATACTCTAGATTTCTAGAATTAAGTCTAGTCTTAGAATCTAGAACTATCTATATATATATTAATATTTAAATATAATATATTATTATTATGAAGATCACATTTAAATATATTTTTATATTCTAGATTATATAGAATTATAGTTTATAGATCTATTCTAGACTCTCTAGAGTCTAGAGTCTAGACTAGCAGACTCTAGTTCTAGATATAGTAGATAGCGATACTAGATCTAGTACTTTAGTAGATTTAAGTCAATTAAGACATTAAGTATATCTATAATTAGAACTAGATCTAGAATTAGAATAATCTAGATGACTAGATTAAATAGATCTAGAACTTTTGTTTTGACTAATCACACTGAGTGAGTGAGTGACACTGTGACTGATTGACTAATAACTGACTAATTGTCACTAATGATGCCTAAAAAAAAGACAGCCCTATTTTTTATAATAAAGCCTTCATATAATATACTCTAAAGTCAGTCTAGAACTAAAATAAACTAAATTATAGCAGATGCAGTGTTTATTTTTACTGAATTAGCAATGATTTTAATCAAAACAACAGGTGGACCAAAGTTCTTACTGTTAAAAACCAATTTCTAGTCTAGTTTACATTTAATTTTCCAAAATGATGTTAAATGGCAGATGGGGCCTACTAAAGGGCTAAACAAGTGCAATTCAATAATATAAGTCTAAGCACATACAATAGCGAAGTAAAAAGTGGCTTGCATTTGGTATTAAAAGTTGATACTGTAAGTTTTCATTTAACACATGACAAGATTGTCTCAACTTAGTCGGGTTACCACCCAACAATTGACCATCAAAATCAAAAGAACAAAAACAACTTATTGCGTTTATTCGCTTCACTAACCGAGGATAATGCCAGCGAGGGCTGCTTATAGTATCGCCATGTGGCAATCCCATTTCTGTCTACATATCCATGATATATCCAAAATGTAATCCAACAAAATAACGACGCAATATTAATTAAAATAATACAATATAATGTTCACTTTTTTTTTCATATTTATCATGGCCGAATGTTTTCTGGGCATGCGCAGTGTCCCACAATGCGTCTGTAGCGCCAAGACCGGATATCGCCCCTGTGAATCGTCAACAGATCCAAATATTAAAGAAAAACAAATAAAATATATCATGATTGCAATGTCATTAGTCGAGAGCCTACATATTAAGCAGAGATTGCACTTTTGAAATAATTTAACAATCAAATCTGCCACATTTATCTGAAATGAATTCAACAGAGCCTTTGCATGATAATTGGTTGAAAACAAGAAGTCATCTAAAAATTGACATTTTAAGCCAACAAAATTGACCTGATTTAGTCGCATTATAATTTTAAGATAGCCATTCAAGGTAGATAACTATTATCCTGCTCCACGAGCGCCATTCACGATGATGAAGCATGAGTAATGGTTCGCTTAAAAAACAACAACAAAAAAAAAAAAAAAATAGATAAAAGCGATTGGATTATGTCCCGTTGTGCCAAATCGTGAAAAGTTAGCGGTTACACAAGCTAGGCACAATTGTATATTATACCAAACTGTTCCCTCTGTCAAGAGCTTCACATTTGATGTGAGCGTCAATCTCATCATGATCAGCCATATCCAGGACAGGATGTAACAATTTCGGGACCCTATTCGAAACAGATTGCGCGGTGTCCAGTCTGGGTAGGGATAATAAGTGAAATTTAAGATTTCGTATACTATTAGAAAATAAATTCATCTTTGCATTTAATGCATTCTTTACTGAGTACAAAATCGCGATCAAATTAACTTTACTTTAGGAGCCTTTCGTGTAGAGAAGTCATATAGTATATTATCAAAATTATGCTTCCTACATAGATCACGTTCAATAACATGAATTACTTAATTGTTCATTTTTTTTTTGTGTGTGAATTGTTGACCTCAAGTAATTCTTGATTAGTTTGAAGCGCTAGAAAGCTTCTTTCACCAGATGCCACAGTTACATTTATTGTTAAAAATATTCTGAGTGCAACAAAGTAGTTTGGGAAAGCAGTGTAAATTTCTACCAGGGTTTTGACGGTATTTGGTAGAATATCATGGCGACGCAGTGTATTTGAAGAAGCAGAGAAGACCGGGAAGAGCTGGGAAACCATAAAAAAAACTAGCAAGAGACCGAGGAGAGTGGCGTGTTTTTGTCGAGGCCCTATGTTCCATGAGGAACTCAAAGGAGTGCTGATGATGATGATGGTAGAATATTCCCTTAAAAATTCCATTTCATCTGCTAATTCTCCCCCACGTGTATCAGCTGGCTGGTCTGTTGCTGACGTTCATGCTTGCTCGAGGCTCGCTGTAAACTTTCGTAGGCCCTATGTCGTGAAGCTGAAGGCTGAAGCTGACAAGAACCCCCCCACCCCCCCCAAAAAAAAAAGATCGTGGTTTAATATCAGCTGTTCAAATCTCAGCTGCAAGGATTGAATTGCAGTGTCCCCATTTCTGTTGAAGCAATTTATCCTGTAGTCATCTTCAGCATTTCCAGGTGTGAAGTTTTCCACAGATTTATCACACTGCCTTTTCTTTTGACGTTTGGCTGGAAATATTGCAACAACTTCCATGTTTTCAGCCAATTCCTTTGCTGTCACAAGAATCCGAACAAACCCTTTAACTCTCACAGTTTCCTCAGCCACTTCATCAAGTTGTTGTACGAATTCATTGCAGTGCTCAAATCTACTGTTTCACCTTGCAGTTCTTTTTTCACGAAATTGACTTGGAAGAGCACGTCGTACCATAATACAAGTGACACTAAGACTTTGTACTGCTTCAGTGTTCCATACAGTGTTTCTGGTTCGCATCATTAGTCTCTTCAGTTAATTCATCGAGGGCGTCACACATTTCAGGCTATTGATAACGAAGTGCTTTGAAACTTTCTATTCTACATTCCCACTTTGTTTCGACCAGAGGTTTTACAGACAGATTGGAAACATGCTTACTGAATAATGACCATCTCTTTGTGGAAGCTGAAAAAAAAAGTTGATTTCTTAGCATATTTTGCAATTTCAGGAGATTTCCAGGAACTCCTAAAAATCAAGAGGACTCGGTAGCCTTGTTATAGGTTATAATAGTTTAATTTAATAATTTACACCTAGAATTAGCGCGGGGAATTTGAAAGTGCGGGGCCCACTGCGGCCGCATTGGTTGTGGTTTATGCTGCCCGCGGACATTTACAGATATCAGGTGTGTTCACAGATTATACAATGCAACTATATTAGAAATAAACAAGGTTACAAAGACAGTTTGCGTGGAAACACAAACTCAAAATCGGCCCATGAAGTGGTCCACCCAGGCAGGTAAAAAGGCAGGTATCAATATAAGAACATCAGAATTAAATTCTATTAAAGACAAATGACAGAAGAAGGGAGAAAGAAGGTTGACATATCTTGTGTGGTGTCCCATAGGTCCAGCAGACCAAAAGATAGGTGAAAGTGAATGTGAAGTTAAATGCGAACCTGGCCTAATTGATGTTTTATAATGAATATCTAATTGTTTTGTAAAGGGTCAATCTCATATTCAAATCCTCAAAAAAAAAACAACAACAAAAAAAAAACATTTCCGTAAAAAATAATTCCTTTAGTTAAGTGTGCAATGAATGCAGAGTAGCATTGCAGTTCACGAGATAATATAAAAAACTACTTATTAATTGTTGTTTTAAATTATGTCCAACTATTTGCATACTAAATATATTTTTTTTCTGTTAAAAAAAGTAAAAAAAGTAAACATTATTTTTGGGTAAATGTAGCAGTTAGTAGGACAGAACTTACATAACGTAGCAATACAAATGTAAAAAAAAAATTATTTGTTAACAAAAATTCTAAAACCATTTGCATAAATGTGTTAAAAATAAGGTACACAAAACTAATAGCGTTTAGGAATTAGTCAAGCCATTCTAACAAGAATTAATTGAATTGTAATCAATACTGTTGTAAACTTGTTCTCCCCCCCCCCCCCGACTGACCATTTTTCCCCACGTGAGAACTTTTTGAATTTTGTTTATGTTTGGAGGCGAAACTGACCTGAGCGAGTGTGTTGAGGTAAAAAGTAACTGGAGTTATGATCGTGGATTCTTCAACGGAGGATTGTTTTTCTTAAATCGGTTTTGTGAACAGTTGTATGTACATTTCGATTAGGAGGACTGTGGAATTATTTCGATTACTTGGATTATTGACTGTTCGTAGTAGATTGTGCTTCTGCAACCAGAAGGATATCGGCGACCTGACAAGCGGTGAGTTAACTATCTTTAGCCTACTCAAAAGTCGTAACAATACAAATTGACTACGGCAATCAAAATCCTAGTCTACAATGCCTGCGTTCTGAGCACATTTCTTCATGGCAGTGAGAGCTGGGCAACTCATATGCGTCAAGAAAACAGATAGCTTCCACTTACGCTCCCTGCGACGCATAATGTGCATCTCTTGGAAGGATCATGTCTCCAACCAGGACGTTCTGAAACTGGCCAATATGCACAACCTCTATGCCATTCTTTCACAGAGAAGACTATGCTGACTTGGTCATGTCACTCGCATGCCAGATGGAAAAAATCTCTAAAGTAATACTATACGCTGAGCTTGCAAAGGGATTCAGACCCAAGGGCCGCCCAGGACTAACCTTCAGAGATGTCTGTAAGCGATACATGAGAACCACGGGCATTGAACAAAGTATGTGGGAGGCGATAGCTCAAGACCAGACAGCATGGAGACACGCTGTACGTGCTGGTACGAACTTCACCAAGTACAAAAGAAACGAAACTGCATCAGTCAAATGAAAGAAGAAGAAAGCTGCCCTGTCAACTAGCCCAAAGTCAGATGCATGTACATGCACGAATTGTGGCTAAACTCTGCCGCTCCAGAATCGGCTTGATCAGTCACACCAGATTCTGCCCCGTCTCAAGACGAAACCAAAGCCATTGATTCACATGGGCGCTATGCCATGATCAATAAAAATGACCATCTTGTTTGTTTTTTTCCCCGTATAATACTTTTTTGTTTATATTGAAATCAATAATTGTTTGTGATTTTTTTTGACGATTTACAAGGTGTCGCCTATGAACATCGAAAAAAAAAAAGAATTGTTTTGTCCATTCTTCTATTGCTGTGTGTGTGTGGGTGGTGCTGGTGGTGGTGGGGGGTGGGGGGTCGCGGCAGAGTGGGGGATGTAAAAAGAGGTCGCCAAGACTAAAAGGTTGAGAACTGCTGGTCTAGGCCTATATAGATTCAATGTTTTTTTTTTTTTTTTGTTTATTTTTGTTAAGTACTCAGGGTACGAGGAAAGTGCAAAAAGGAACGTCCTCGTATAAGTTGGCGTCATACCTTCATGGACACCAGGCGGGAAGCGGCTTCAGACATTACCAATGACAGATCTTTATGGAGACAGCTTGCCGCCCAATGCGCCGAACGGCGCGGGAGGACCTAAGTCTAAGTAAGTAAGACTCGAAATACTCTGCCAGCCACTTATATAAGTCAGTAATTCGTAGAACTGGTGTCAAACATAGCATTTCTTTTTTCTTCTTTCAATTAAAAGTCTATGCGCGTCACTTCGCACCTTACTAGCTCCTCCCCGTTATTTTTCTGGATAGAAAAAATTCCAGCATCGAGATTGCTTTGATGGTCCTTTGCATCAAAAATTGTCACTCGTTTTGTAGCACTATACCTATTATACCGACCTGTTTTTCCCATTGGGAACTACTCTTAACCTTCCTCAATACTTGCAAGGTGCAGTTATCCTCATGAAGCAATTGCATTTAGTAGCGTAAAAACGTTGCATTTTCGTCTTCGTCGTTTTGTGCAGAATCGTTAAGTTTAATTTTGCAATGATAATACGATTGAAAAATGGCAGTTTCATTTTGTTACGAATAGAATCGCTTTAATTGGAGTCTCACCTTTCAATAATTGAAATTGCTTAGAAGTCTGGAGGTATATGAGAAGAGCAGACCGCTGCTTGGTGGTAGCTACAGAGACATTTTCTTTGACATTTTGATCTCCTATTTTTTCGACTTGGTCTAAATTTATTCATTTATTTTTGTCTCCTGGGACTGACAAAAAGCTGATGCCAAATATTTATTATCGTCATGTGTTAACTTATTTTTCAATTTTTTTAATGGGGATACTCTTGTGTTTCCAAGATTAAATGCATAGCCATAAATTTTTGATTGTTTTATTGTTGTCCACAAAGCCCTATTGTTTTTTCTTTTAACACTAGGTCTACTATGTTTTGTTTTATCCAATGGTCCAATTGTTTTTTATCAACTAGTTTTACTTTTTATCCATTAGATATACTTTTTTTCCCTAATTAGTATACTTGTTTTTTTATCCACTAGGTCTACTTATTTTTTTATGCACTAGATCTTTTTTTTCTTTCATCGACTAAGTTAACCATTTTTTCTAAATGATTTGTTTAGTAGACTTATTTTATTGTTTTTTTTTAATGCTTCCTATTTTATTTTTGTAAAATAATTTTCAAATTATTGTTTATCATTTTTTAAAATTAAATTTAAAGACAAAACAAAAAAACAAGAGAAGTTGGTTACATTTTGTGTAGCCATTTATTTGATTTTAAATGTAAAGGGTTATATTAAATTATAAAAAGTTTCCAATGACGGTGACATTTTATTCACTCACAGTTTCCAGTGGACTGTTGTAATTAGGTAACGTGGCTGTAAAAAATTAATGACATACATAATTTGAAAAAAAAGAAAGAATATTCACAATGTAACACTAATTCAATAGAGATAAAATCCATACAACTTGTTTTTCAATTCATATAGAGGTCCTTGAAAAGAGTTTAAAGCTCTATTTCTTAGGCCTATATTTTTGTACTAACCATATGTTTCCCGCGGCCCGCGGGTCTTAATTTGCGTATCACTGAAAATATAGTCACTGGTACGAGAGTGTTTTGTAAACAATTAAACGAAATAATAATGTTATAAGTAACGCGGATGCGTGAATGTAAAAATAGTATGAATGGAGCTATCAAAATAGCTAATCGAGATATATCTAGACCAGCGGTTCTCAACCTTTTTAGTTCCGCGACCCCCCCTAATACAATTTATCACTTGGCAGCGACCCCATTCATAAATTTTCGTTCATAAGCATAGGTAAATGTGATTTAGCTAATGTTATGAAATCGTTATGAAAATGAGGATCACTGATGTTAATTCCTTTGTTAGAGACTGAACATGTAGCCAGAGCTTTATTTAGTGTCAAATGTATGCTTAGTATGCTTAGTTTACAAAAAAGTTGTTGCATACATAATTGATAACAGTGACTTAGATAGGGTGGGGAGAGGAGGGGGAGAATTTGAAAATTTCCCCGGGCCCCAACTTAAGGGGGCCTCCAAATAAGTGTGTTTTTTTTACATCAAATATTACAAATTACGCAAAATTCAGAGGCCCTCAAAAAGGTCAAGCCCCGGGCCCCCAAATGATGTAAAATTCTTAGCTACGCCCCTGAAGGACAATTTAAAAAGTACTGCTAAGCTTAGAGAACCCATAGTCTTTGACCTAGTAAACTTTAACTACACTATTGTTGCGACAGTATTTTGAAACACGCGAAATTTAGTGCGAATGTTGAGCTTGTTTTTATTTCACTAGATTAGGAACTCACATCTTCTGCACAAAGTGCATTTCTGTATTTAGGCTTGATAACTAACAGGCAGAAAATAAACATGTTTCACAAAGATATGTTGTTGGAAATGGAAGATGTTGCGAAAAAATCTGAAATATAACAGAATGACTGCAAAAAAATAGATCCAGAATGCTGTAACTGACATTGAAGAGAAATCATATTTAGCTGCCTTGCTATTGATGTAATGCATCTTTGTTACTAATATACGTCAATGAATCATACAGTGAGTTACAATGCATTCTTATGGTAACTCATTCTGTACCAGACATTTGAATCCAGCAGGATCTGTGCAGACACCACAAACATTTTTAATGGAGGTCTTTTACTTTTACAAAAAATAACTAACTTTGTCAATTACATCATGTTTTGCAGAAGTCATTTCAAGAAGTTTGCATAGAAACTAATCTTTATAATAGCTATTATGTATTTATCTTAAGACAACCAGTAATTGTGAAAAATTTTACTACGTCTGTGGATTCATCAATCTGGAAGCCAAATATCGGAAATAGATAAGAAATCATTTGTCCTAATTAACCTATTGATAATATCAGCAATCGTGTCAATTTTTTACCCTGTTATCAGTGTCGTTAGATAATGGAATTGCAATATATTTAGTGAAGAATTCGGCTCCAATCATAACTTGATGTCTTTGGCCCCTGGCTATATTAAATTTTGGTAATGATGTGAAGTTTCACAGCCCTAGCAATTCTGAGAGCCACCAAATTAAAAGCTTCAAGTGCTGATAAGTTTTAATTACGCTACTTTCCACCTGTCTGGATTTCTTAACTTTATCAGCCTTCAAAACTAAAATAGTGGCAAAGCTCGAAGGTTTGTTTGGCCTCATACATATGGCATTACAAATGACGCATTTGTCAACCCCAATTTTTATTTTATTGATGCTTGACGTTCGTTTCATAATTTGTGTGGTAATAATGTAATGTCCCTTTACTATAGTACTAGAAGTGTACATGCATACACGGTACAAATATGCTTTTTACAACACATTAAAAACGTAATTAAAAACACAACAAACTTCCCCTGGCTAATGGTCATTCGAACCCCAGAGGGGTCGCAACGCACATGTTGAGAACCCCTGATCTTGACCTGGATAAGAGTTCGTTCTGCGCATGCGTGGAGGCTTCGCTCTGCGCATGTGTGACCTTTCTTGTTAGATGTACGCTACTTATGACAGCTATAGGGAAAGAATGTATAAAAAACAAATTTGAAGGTTTATTTGATTAAAATACGAAATGACTGGACTATAATAAGTATGTTTATGTGTTAAAGTATAAAACTATCTTTGCGAAGAGAAGTTCTATCATCTTAAATTTGAATTAGAGTTTTTGACCTAGGAACAGAGAGATGTGTAATATTTAGGTCTTATCTAGTGAAAGAATGTACGTCAGGACTTCTAAACTCGCAGATATAAGGAACGATTTTATGCAAAAAAGACAAATTTAGAACTTAATTTTTATTAAATATTGAAATCAATAGACTATATTTTGTATTTTTCATGTCTCAAAGTAAAAAAAAGTGTAATTCTTAAAATTAGATCAAAATCCTTTCGATCTTCTCTCATGTAAACATGGTCTAGATCAATGAAATGGTAATACTTTCATAGAGTAGGACAACGTTTTTTTTGAGGGTCTTAGGCTTGTTTTAGAGCTACTATACATACGTGACAGTTCCAGTTCGTACCCAAGGAACATTTATGCCAAGTCTTATCAAAACTGGTCAAACGACTTTGATGTATATGCGTAACATACTGTTGTAACTTCGCTCCTCCGCCACACTGATAGTGCACATCAGAGCACCATTAAACACAAGCAGAAGAGGACATGATTTATTGTACAGGAAGAAGGATTGTTGTAGATCCGGCTGTAGTGATCTGCAAGTTATTAGAGTTTGAGCTGTCTTGACTCAAGAGAACGTCCTTTTTGCTATCTGTGAACTGTGTTGAGGATCTGGGGCGGCACTGGGAAGTGTGTTGGTGGTCTGTACTGGTATCTAGAAAGAAAATGAATGGTGTCACTTACGATAGGACACATTGGGACTTGTTAGCTGAAGTCCATGTCTTTTTGTACTGTAAATAAATACCTCGGCTATTATTACTCCCTACCTTTCGTTGAATGCTTGCCTTAGATTCACAACAATACATACATACATACGCCTTACTTTCTGCTTTATGTTATAGATATTACAGGCAAGGTGCGAAAGGCAGGCATTTTGTAAAATATCTGGCGTAGTCAGGCAAAGTATGAAATGGTTCTCTATTTCCTACTTTGCTCAGGTTTTTTTAAATAGGATAATTAGTTTTACGTCAGACTGTGTTGAAAATGTGTTATTTAAAAATATATTTATTAACAAAATATAAATAAGTTTTTGTTGGACGCCAAGTATGTAGCCTGAAACCAGGGCAGCATTATTATAGTTCTAATATTGGGATTTACTGCAGCGGTTCTCAAATAGGTACATAATATTTAGTAAAATTTAGGATGCATTTAGCATGTGTTTTAATAATTCTCAAAAGTGATTCTGTTGGCAAAAGTAATATCTATATACCTAAGCTAAACACATGCGGTATTTGTTTTCTTAGCGAAAACATAAACTATAGCTTATCAATTTTTCTCTAACCAAAAAAAAAAGTTAAAAGTTAATCAGAAACATAATAGCAGGGTAAAAATAGAGTATGACTGTAATTCCACAATTCCTTATTGTGTCCTTTTTTAGCATAAGAAGCTATTGTATTTTGTAAAAGTGACGCAAGATAGTAACTATTTCAACATATTTTGAGATAGGTGATATATACTTTCGCTATTTTCAATTTATTCTTATAATTGGCAACATATATATTGTTACGAATCTCACTATCCAGGCTCTCTGCAAACTGCACCATACACCACCAACTTAAAGAACTTGACAAGTCAGGGCTCCAAAATAACGTAAAGGTTTAATGTCCATAAATAACAGCCAATACTGTACAATTGGCAGCACGTAGAACAGTACAAATAGCTCTGCGATAACAAATATCTCTCCGATAACCCCGTTCCGCCGTATCAACTCTTGCACTGGCCTCTCCGTCTCGTTCCGTGCTTGCACTGGGTTCAACAGTTCAGGACTGACTTCACACACTAGGCTCGTTATGTCGGACTCGATCACAGACCAAGATCAAGACGCCAGTCGTCTCAACTGTACTTGACAGTACTCCGCACTGAACCTTCGTAATGCTCCGTACAGAACCACACCGCTGAACTGTGCTGTAGTCGACCGGACTGTAGTGAACCGGGCTCTGAACCCCTGCCGTGAACCGTCTTGACTGCGACACCTCCGCTCTTATATAGGGTCCCTACTGGCCTTCTCGAACCGGACAGAACGCCGCTCGACGTTTATAGGTGGTCAGATGACTCCAACTCTCGTGACACTCCTGAGTTCTGTTCACGACGTCGATCCTTCCCGGACCGCCTTCGATCCTTCCAGAACAGCCGTGTTGACACTCGTCTCGGCTGACCGTCGTAACTCGCCACGGTTGACCGCTCATCTAGCGCTGGCCTGGGGCGATTTGCGTCGGCTGACTACACTCACACCACTTCGCCCATCTGTGCCACCACCAAGTTTATAACAATATATTATATTACAATGTGTTGTGTTTCAGGAAAAAAAAAATGGGACGACAAAAAATGTCTTACACCGAGCGGCAGTTATGCACGCTACGCATAGTTAGGGAGACACTAAAAGAAAAAGAATACGAAAAAAAAAAAAAAGAGAAAGAATGTTCCACTAACACGAGTAATGGCAAGGCTTATCTTCAAAGCCACCTTAACTTGCGATGATTTGACTTCCAAACGTATCAGTGTCTGCATACCGTGTCATCGGTTTAAGTTTGTATTATCTGGGCTTAATGGGGTCATATGTTTTTCTTAGTCTAGCTAGATTAATGAAAAAGCCCGCCCCGCTTGGCCAAAATCTTGAATGTGTTTTAAAACTCTAGGACTCGAGCCTCCTCAGAACAAAACACTAATTACTTAACCATCGAATTGCTTATAAAAATTGAAGTTTTCATAGCTATCTGTTGTTAGGTTTAAACTTTTAAGCGACGACCTACTTCTCTACTCAAAGTATAAAGGGGACTAATTCAACTTATACCGCCACAACTAAAAAGTACAGTTCCTCTTGTTCGATACTACACAAAATAATTATTTACAAATAAGTAACAAATCGCTTAATTCCTTAAATGATTTTAGTTTTGTCAAGTACAAGAAAAAAATTGTGCAAAATTTCAACTTAATCCGAGATTGGGTGTGGGTGTAGGAGAAATAGTGTGTTTCTTTTTACAAAAACAGACAGAGTGAGTTGATATAAGCATTGTAATTATTACAACTATAATAAAACACTGTCAAAGGGTTTTATTGTTATACAAACTCGTAGTCGTACTTAATTATTCAATGAAAATAATGTTTGGAGACATTTAAATTTCAGTATCGCTTTTAGATTGTAAGGTAAAGTTTCCCTTTCAGACTTTGCGATCTATGGGGCACATGATGTTTAGGTCATCTGCTGGTGTCATGTGGCCAGCACAACGATCAACTACCATTAGAGTTGGATTGACTAAGGTATGCCCTAAAAAATCCCGAAATTCAAAGCCCAGTCTTCACCGAGATTCGAACCCAGGACCTCAGGTTCGGAAGCCTAACCACGCAGTAACCGCAATCCCCCGTATATTTTAAAGCGGCAGACATTTGGTCAAGAAAAAAAGTTTTTTTTCCATATGCTAATTATAAAAGTTGCAATTAATAACTTACCCGCACTGTGAAATATGTTGTCTGGCAATAAGATGTTTTTTTACTGGTGTACATGTAAACAGAAAACAAATTAGAAAACAAAATATTTAAAATTGCACATATTTTATGCTTATTGAATGCTCGGTGAGTTATGGTCAAATCCAATCGATGAACATGTGGGACAAAAGTCTACTGCTCTTAGGCATTTGTAATGATTTTTAATATTAATGTGTAGTTTGCGAGAGGAAAAGGAAGAGAAACTAGAATTCAGCTTAGTCAATCTCATCTTATAAATTACAGACGTTACTTAAAAAAGAAAGGTGATTACTTCATATTCGTACTCATTAGCTAATCTATTTTTTGGCGTAAAAACTGTTTCTAAATATTTTTCTGAAATTGTATATAGTTGTAAAAATAGAATTACCTAATTGATCACGCAGTGAAAACTTTGGTTTGACTGTTATATATTTTTAAAAAATAAAATCATCTTAAAATAAAATTGTGCTTACGATATTTGTTTTCAGCACGACTTGACTAGAAATTAGCGCAATCAGTTGGCATGTTTCATTGTATTCATCAAGGAGTGAAATAAATAAATCAATCAGAAACATAAAAGTGTTGATTCCGTCTTGTCATTGGCCTCTTTCAGTCTTGAAACGACTATGGTTCATCTCGAACACTTTTTCACATGGCTGTGAAGCCCTATTTTGGAGAGACGCTCCCGTCCACATATATTGCATGTCAAGGTGGCTTTCGCTTTGGTGGTAGAAGAGCTGGCCATTTTCTGTGTGGCACGCTTTTCTTCACAAATCGAGGTCCATGTTTTCTCGCTTTCTATAGCTTTCTTGGTCACCATCTCTCTCCAGCTAGTGCGGTCTAAGGCTATGTCTTCCCAATGGTCAGTATCAATGTTCACTGATTACGTCTTATGCAGAAATAATTAATTAGACTGTTAACAATAGAAAGTTATTGTGAAGAGCTAAATTGAAATACTCACTGCAATAATGAAACATTTCGTATTAATTATAGACCACCATCACCTACATAATAGAAGAATTAAAAAGGACACTTTTGTATGCTAATTATCTCATTTTTTAAGTGTAGAAATATCAAGAGCTGCAATTTCTCCTCCCCACCGCTACCACGGTGGCTGCAAACAATTCAACAATATTTGGATGTTTGAATTTTTCAATGTCGTATTTAATACATGGGTTTTGTTGAATTGCGATTTTTAAAATTTCAATTTCACAGTCATCAAGACCATGTCATGGTCACTGCTCAAAGGAAAGTTCTGGCTTTAGCTTTGTTGATGCTTGATTTAAACCTAAAAAAAAAACACAGTATATAGTAATTGTGGGTGTTTTCTTATAAATTGTTAGCCATTTCATCAATTCGTCTTTGAACAAAATTCACATATTGACTATTCTTAGAAAACATCATTAAGATCACTAGAGGATCCAGAACTTTGGAATGAGGGGTGGGGCGATGCTTTCTTCTTTTATATATATGTTAGAGAAGGGAAACGAACCGAACCCGAACCGAACGTACCGAACTAGAACCTCACTTACGACAGAACCGAGTCAAACCCGAACTATAAATTGATCGGTACGAACCGAACCGAACGAAGTGTCCTTATCTTGACCGAACTAAATCAAAGCTTTTGCAATACTTTTTTAGTAAGAAAAACTAAAAACTTAGTTTCAGTGAAATGATTTGACAGTTATTTTAAATTTTTGGAAAACTCGGTTGATCAATTTATGTCGTCTTCTATTGATTCACCGCGAATGGCGCGGTAGCATCTAATATTTGTGTGTTAATGAAATGAGAGGTTCGTAGAAACCAAAAGTAGACTCTGAATGTAGAAACTACCAGGAAAAGTGGTCACATCTTTGCCACTTATGAAGTACGAAAACAAGCCAATATTTTTTTTTTGGTATCAAGATGTTTGTGACTGTTTCTAAAGAACTTTACTTTAAACACATTATGAAATCAAAATTATTAACAAATATTGCGACATTCTTAGTTTGAGCCACCAAGAAAAAAAAACTTGTTAAGAAACGCTTAGATATTAGAGGATTGACGAGAATATTTACCAATAAGGGACAAGAAAATGAATCGGCGGTAAAGGCCTGGTACAGAGCTGCTCACATTTTAAGTCGTGAAACAATGGCTTGAAATAAAACATATTATGACAGTGTTTCTCACATGCCCGTGTGGCGACTCCCCAGATAACAACATTTTCGTTCGAGCCCCATTTAGAAGCTTTCACAGTGAGGTCCGTGAATTTTTTTTAAGAATGTAATAAAAAAGAAAAGAAACTTAGTCACAATTTTTTTATTTTATTTTTCATTTCCATTAAGTTATTACTGTGTAAAGTGTGTATAGAATACAAATTAACGTCATTAAACTTCACTAAAACTTTGCTGTTTTATTATTTTTTTTTGTTTTGTTTTTATTTTGGGTGGGAAATAGTGTTGCCTACATATTTTTTTCAGCGTTGTAAAAAGTTCTTTCCGGAGGTAGAATTGAAGATACGATTGGTTTCCGCTCAAGACGGCAAGGGGTCTGAACATTTTTTTTTCGCCGCCCCCACCTCCCGTTGTTGGTCGGTTGTTGGCTTATAGCTCCAACAGCTAGTACAACTGAATGATGTAAGCGTTTTATATTTTTTAAATAACTACCTAAACTTTAAATAAACTTGAACAAACATCTTTGTGAACAATAGCTCAATATGATTGTTATTATTCACGATTTAACTTGAGATAAAATATAGATCTAATAGTAATGAAACAAACTGATATTTAAACACAATCTAGCTCACAAAAAAATAGTCTTTTTTTTCACATGTAAAGATCGTCTCACATTTAAAACAGATACGGTAATTTCATCATTGTCACTGCATAACCACCAATCAATCGCTTAACCTCTTCTTACTGCCGCCTAAGAAATACACACACTCCATAACATCTCCTTTTGTTAGGACGTTGGCTTTAAGACGTGCCAGGTTCAAGAGCCTTCCATCTGTATTCGACTTAAGCGTAGTGATAATAAAATACACAAGATTCATTAGCATAGTTACAATGTTTAAACACAAGTTGGTGAGCTGGCTGTACTCACTGCCAGTGTCCATCACACATGTCATGATACTCACTTCAGTGTCCATTATGTACCTCACTGTAAGTACTCACTTGACGATTCAACAAACAACTCATGTTCAACATATGGCCCTGATAGCCAGTCATCCTACCAACTAGCTGCATAACGTATGTCGAAGTCCTCAGGACTCAACTAGAGCTCAGACATATATCTATAAAAGTCTCAAGCAGCAATTGAAGTGAAAACAAAATATATTCCAATTTAAAAAATCAAAACAAACTCAAACTCATCGCACCTAAACGCCAATAACGACTTCAAAATTTCAAGCGTTTAAAGAATCTAAACCAAGCTTGATAAACTGATAATATTTCATCATCGTAACAACTCCCTAAAAAAAATTCCACGACATACCTAATAGCCTACTACTCATCGCCGCCTTCAAAAAAATCAAAACAAGCCGCATAAAAACAACTGAAACCAGGTCTACCAAAACTTGCGACCCTCTTAAAACAAAAAAGCGCTTGCTGCCACCCTGTGACCGTTCAATACCAGACATTCTTACCACAAGGACACACCAGGTACAAAAAAAAATCAACGCTCGACCTCAAGTAACCGCAAGAGAAAAAAACAACTCAAGCCTGTCACTGCACTCTCGCCACTAGCGGATCCAGAACTTTGGAGTGGGGGGGGGCGATTTTTTTCCAAACCCTAACCCTAAAGCCCAGTAAACCCTAACCCTACGCATAAACGTGCATACAGCGCGCGCGCGCGCGCGCGCACACACACACACACACACACGCACACACATATATATGTATATATATATATATATATATATATAAATATGAGAATAAAAAAAGCAGCATTTCTCAACCTTCGGCGAAAACCAAAACAACTGGGGCAGCGCTATAAGGTTCTCTGGTGAAGTTCGGGGCGAAGCCCCGACGCCAAAAGCGTTTTCTTGCATTCTTCACTGCAGAAACGCATTCTCCTGACAAGTACAGCTCATTATTCATATTATTAAAAAACGACCTTTCGAATAATGTTGTACTTGAAAAATATTCTAATTTGAATTTATAGACCCATAATACATTGCAAATAAAACCGATTTGTTCCTTGAAAAGATAGGATACCCCACGTATTTAGATTTTTGCTTTGAGGATCGCCGCCGAAAAAAAACTTATTCGATAAATAGTATTCAAGAAAACTCTAGCATAAATTGTGAGTTATAGTCCCAAATTTATTTAGCTAGAAAAATATCAGATTGAGTAAAGGTTGGGAAAAGGCGACTATGAAAACGTTATTTGAGTCTAGAACTCATCTCAATCATGACTCTTATACTGAAAAATTTCGTTTGAATTCTAACTTTTCCAATGCAAAGTCTTTCTTAAAATACTTATGATAACTTCATGTGAAATTACAAAAACTCTGTCTGGAAATCGGAATGGCGGTAGAGTGAAAACGATTAATCCTCGCTACTTTACTAATTTCTGCTAAAGATTGCATTTGGCATTAAAGAATAGGTATGGGGCGACTCGATATAAGAATTTAATTTATAGTATATATAAATTATATTAGTAACAGATTTTTTAAATTTTGTAATTTCTTAACTATAATACAAAAAGAAAAAGTATTGATTTGTCCGATGGGGGAAATGCGATTGCATGTATCGCCCCTCCCACCTGGTACAACCCTTTTTCATTTAAATTTTCTAATGATACAATTTGAGATTAGAGTGTGGTACGACATATTTACAATGGGTCACATATCAATACGTAGTTTATATTATATAAATATTCAACTATTTTTATTCACAAACTATGATTCTCCACAAAAATAGGACCGCCCCCCCCCCCAGCACTCAGAGGGCTAGAGTGGGGAGGGCAGTACTTGCAATCGCCCCCCCCCCTCACCCCACCGAATCGGCCAAAATACCAGAAAGGGAGCGACATAATATAAAATTTATATATTAATTCAACTAATTTTGTTCACAAACTATGATTTCTCAATAAAAACGGACCGCCCCCCCACTCAAAGGGTTTAGGTGGGAAGGGCAGAAGAGGTATTCGTCCCCTCCCCCCACCAATCGGCAAACAGGGAACGACATAATATAAAGATCGGTTAAAATATCAATAACAAGTTACAAGGATATAGATATTTAATTGATTTTGTTAGCAGGCTGTGATTTCTACCAATAAATTGGACCGCCCCCCCACTCGAAAATTAAGGGGGAGGGCGGGATCGATACCATCGCCCCCTCCCGACCCCACCAAATCGGCCAACATACTAGAGGGGGGGCGAAATAATCTAAAAATAGGTTGAAATATAAATAATTAGTATATATTTTTAACATAAGTAATAAATTCGTATACAAATTGTGTGAATCCTATACTAAAGTTCGTCCGCCCCCCCCCCTTTCCCCCCGAAGGGGGGGGGGGGGTCGGCCGAGTGGGGGGGGGCGATCGCCCCTACCGCCCCCCCCCCCCCTGGATCCGCCAGTGACTCTCGCATGGCCCCGAAATTCAAAAACTCAAATTACAACTCCAAGCACCGATCGACCTTACAACAATACACGGGTGGGGTAGACACGACAAGACCCATCGCCATTGCCTGTCCCTCAAAAACCCTCTCCCGCCTTCTCAAACTCAACAAAACGCCAACACGGCAAAATTATACACAACTGGCTAACCATACTGCTCACCTGGCTAAGCCACAACAAAGCCTCAACGTACTAGAAAAAAAAATTACGGGTGACTATGACTATAGGGTCACCTCTCTCTGCCATCTTCAAAACAAAACGCACACTGAAACCAAGAAAAAAAAACCTGTATTGGCATTTCTGCCCATCGCGGAAAAAAATGCTGAACAAAACTCCACCTTATCTCGCAACATCTTATACTACCTAAACACACACATACTTAAGATGACGTTACCCTCAAACTGTGGATGCACTAAGGCCACAAAACAATGGCTCTAGCTTTGTAATCATAGGAATCCTTGGGCCCTAGGCATCTTTTCTATGCCTCTTTTTTTGGGCCCTCCTGCCTCTTTTATGTGCTTTTTTTTTTTTTCGTAATTTTTTTTTCTTTTTTTTTTTTGAGCTATTTAATGATGGTCTAGAGGTTAGTTTCGCTTGGTGCGTTATCGCTAGGCGGTGTCCAATTCCGATGGTCTAGAGGTTAGTTTCGCTTGGTGCGTTATCGCTAGGCGGTGGTGTCGAATCCAGAGTCACAGGTTCGAGCCTCGGTCTGCGCATGCCCTTATTTTCGTAGCATTTTAATTCATTACTTTCTCTCTTAAAAACTTGGTCCCTGGTGCTGTTATTTATTTATGTTTAATATATGTATATATCATTTGTTTCAGCACCTAGCTTCAACTCTATGTTTACATATTAAGTAAATAAAGCAATCCTAATCAAGGTTGCGAATGGATAAGATCTCTGAAGATCAACTGGAGTGACATCAAACATTTAATTTTCTCTGAATCTTGTATACAAGAAAACATCAACTGTCTAATCAAGGAATTTGAAGTGGTCTTCTCAGAAGGAATAGGCACTGTCAGAAACATGAAATCAAACATAGCAATAAAAGATGATGCTAGACTAAAATTCTGCAATGCAAGGCCCGTCCCTTATACTATCAAGGCAAAAGTAGAAAAGGAGTTGAATAAACTAGAGAATGAAGGAATTCTGTCTAAAGTGAATAACAGCAACTGGGCAACACAATAGTAGGCCTATCAAGAATGAAACCATCAGGCGACGTTCTAGGATTTTACATGTGATGCATGTTATCAATACTGTTCTTTAGTTTCCTGGGTCAAATTTTTACTCCTTTTTTAAATATAGGGTTGACATTAGTTTCTATCCAGTCCCTTGGTACTCTGCCCTGGTTAAAAGATGCCTGAAAAAAGTATTTCGAACACTGGTGCTTTGATTTGTTCTTTGTCTTATTTATCTGGAATACCATCAGGTCAGATGCTTTATTCGGTTTAATTAATGTTCGCTAATAGGTTTGGGATCCCTTTAACTTCTATATTTCCTAAAATGTCTACTAAGTTATATTAAAAAATATGCAACCGTTTTATTTAATGTTTTTTATAGGTTTAATAATAACAATTAGTATTCTGTAATACACGCTTTTTATATTTAAAACAAAATGTTTAATTAGTTTTAAAAGAGTAAATATCTATTTAATATGTGTATAATTTAATTAATAATTAATAAGCAGTGTTCTAACACTTCATTGAATACATATGAATACTAACAATAACAGTAATATATCTCCGTACCAGGGGCGGACTGGCTATATGGGCAAACTGGCAAATGCCCGGTGGGCCGGTACCAAATGGGCCGGTCTGGTCGCGACCAAAGGAGAAAACAAGATTACAAAGAGAGTTTGTGTTACACAAACTCAGAGGCGGCCCCCGTCGAAGTCGGATCCCTGTCGGATCTGCATATTCGCAAATAATATTCAAGAGGTGATTTAATTTTGATGTAAAATGTTTTACACGTTTCGGATGTTCCTTCAGAGTTGAAGATAATTACTTCCTAGTCCAAACCTCCCGCAGGACGACGGGGGATGGGAGCGGGCAGGGTTTGAACCCTGGGCCATCCATAAATCTGAACGACAGTCCAGCGCGCAAACCGCACGACCAGGCAGCCATCCGATGGTCAAAAGTAATAATGTTTCAAAGATTCATTTGCCGTAAATTTAAATTTAAATTTAATAAAAAAATATTAGATTAGTTTTAGTATATTAAAACATTACAATATTGATCAAAACGTTTGGAAATGAAAATCTACACTTTTTTTTTACACTTTAAGTTTAGAAATTGAAATTCTACATCTTAATCTAGTCTATTTTAGTCTAAACTAGATCTAGAAATTCTAGATCTAGACTCTAAAATAATTTTAATTAGAATATAAATCCAGATCTAGATATACTGTAATAAAAATCTAGATCTAGTTTAAAAAATCTAGATTAGATCTAAATCAAGATATCATTCCTTTTTTAAACGCGAGTCACATAACGAGGCTTAATAAACATTACTATACCGAGTTCTTTTTTCATTTCATTTGAAGAATTAATTCCATATGACGTCAAAGGAAAAAAAACACTACGTCACACGGCCTAGCTAGAATAAAAATCGCCTTCATCATTACGAGCCATTTATCGAGTGTTCATAGACTTTGGTGCACCGAGTGCGTTCTTTAAGCATTTCATTTAAAGAATTCATTCCATATGACGTCAAAGGAAAAAAAAACACTACGTCACAAGGCCTAGCTAGACTAAAAATCACCTTTATCAACACGAGCCATTTCTCGAGTGTTCATAGACATTGGTGCACCGAGTGCGTTCTTTTAGCATTTCATTTAAAGAATTCATTCCATGTGACGTCAAAGGAAAAAAAAAAACACTACGTCACACGGCTTAGTTAGACTAAAATATGTTTTCATTAATACAAGCAATTTTTTCGAGGGTTAATAGACATTGGTGCACCGAGTGCGTTCTTTTAACATTACATTTAAAGAGTCCATTCATATGACGTCAAAGAAAAAAAAATCCATTACCTCACAATAGGCTAGTACCGGTACCATAAAAAAAAATGTCTTTATTTACACGAGATATTTAACGAGGGTTCATAGACATTGGTGCACTGAGTTCTAATAGATATTATTTAAAAAGGATCAAAGCCACATTGTTTTTGCGTTTTGTCTGTCAGTCGGTCTGTCCGTTATCTTGATATAAAAAAAACAACTAAAAGTTATTAAAAATTGATTAACCTTTATTTTACGTTTCAAAACATCGCAATAATTTTTAGGTATGAACACAATTGAAAAGTTTATATAATAGATTGTTCCGGATGTTTGTATAAATAGTAAAAGAAAAAGAGAATTTCAGATAAATGTAATACCATTAATTAAATTTTTTGGATGGTCTCGTATAAAAATTAGATGTACTACAGCCACGTGGAGAAATTTTCATACCTTACTTTGGTGTTTGGATTCTGTTTTCCTTAAAAATTGGAACATAATATTAACGATAATTAGATTTTTTAATGTTTTAGGTAGAAAGTTAAATGTACTGTAAGAGAGTAGTGAGTTAAAATATTTTTCATAAAAATCCGTAAAAACATTATTTCGTAAATGAGAAGATTATTTGTTTATTAATTAGAAGAGGGAGTTCAAACAATTATTGGGCGTTAGTAGATTTTTAAATAAATTCGGAAATTTCTGGCGACGATTTGTAAGAAACAAAATCCGGAACTTTCTTTATCAATTACAAAACTTCTATGTTATGTTTTACAAAAAAATTAAATGTCTAAAAAGTAATTTTCAGTAATCAATTCTAGTACATTACTTTTTTTAAAAGCCTTATGCGATTTCAAACAATCATTAGGCATAATTCATGTTTTATAAAACAATATCCGGAACATTTTTACACTTAATGAAATATAAGTCAGTATAGAGATTATGATTTAGCATTAATATGCTATTTACATAAAAAACGGAACAACATATTATTGATAATGTGTTTTTGAAACGTTTAAGAATGGAAATAGAATGTAATATAAGTTAGAAGAGCAAACAAACATTTGTTGGCGTTGTTTAGTTTTGCACAAAAAAATCCGGAACAATCAATTTTAGATACTTAAAACTATTGAGATGTTATGGGAGGAACATTAAAGGGTAAATCAGATTTTCAATAGCTTTTAGAGTTCTAGTTTTTTAAATCTAATCGTGACGGACAGACCGACCAACAGACAAAACGCACAAAAATAAGCTTCTTTTATTCGGATGGGGGCACTAAACAAAAAATAAATAAAATCTGATTTTTAAAAAAAGTTTAAGGAATTGGTTTAGCACCTGATCATGTTGCGACGTTACGCTACTGCACGAAAATCGCTGCATAAAAAGTCCATTTAAAAAAATGTGCGTGATATTTACATACAAAGTGCATTATTAGCCTTTATAAACAAACAGAAATGTTTTCTTTTAATTTTAGCAGCTAGTTGACCAGAAAAAACGTCTTTAACTATTATTTGTATTTGTTGTAAACATTTCCTGTACATTTTAAAAATATATTTGACTTAGTGATACTGAAAATACACAAAAATTGTCCATCTTTGGTAGCATATTGTAACATTGCCTCCCTTACATTTACGTAATTGTTTTAGAATTGGTGTATTTTTATGAAAAAATCGCTTGCATAATTAATTTTATAAATTAAACGGTTTGCTTTTAGAAAACCAAAAGTAGCCGTTGCACCTAAACTTTTCAAGCCGGATTTAATGATGAAATAATATTTTTCATATCTCTTCTAGTTTTCGAGATCTGAGTGTGACAGACGGACAGACGGACAGACGGACAGACGGACAGACGGACATTTTGCACAAACCTAATAGCGGCTTTTTCCCCTTACGGGGGCCGCTAAAAATCAATGCAGACTACTTTTAAAAAAGTGACAGCAACAAGACACAAAGGCCCGAACATGTTTTCTTGTTTTTTTTTAAATTATTATTACAATTAATTTTGTTTGAAATTCAACAAGAATATAATTTTAAGAATTACACTATACACTGTACGTATTATCATTTGTAAAACGTTAGACCGTACCACTGGCGGATCCAGGGGGGGGGGCAGTAGGGGCGATCGCCCCCCCCCACTCGGCCGACCCCCCCCCCGAAGGGGGGGTGGCGGACGAATTATAGTGTAGAATTCACACAATTTGTATGCGAATTTATTACTTATGTTAATAATATATACTAATTATTTATATTTCAAACTATTTTTAGATTATTTCGCCCCCCCCTTCTAGTATTTTGGCCGATTTGGTAGGGTCTGGAGGGGGCGATGGCATCAATCCGCCCCCCCCCACCATAAACTTTCGAGTGGGGGGGGTCTTATTTACTCTATCTCATATTTTTCTAGTTAAATAAATTTAGGACTATAACTCACAATTTATGCTTGAATTTTATTGAATATTATTAATCGAATTATTTTTTTTTTCGGCGGCGATCCTGAAAACCTTAATCTAAATATGTGAGGTATCTTATCTTTTCAAAGAACAAATCGGTTTTATTTATTTAAAATGCAAGAAAACGCTTTTGGCGTCGGGGCTTCGCCCCGAATCCCACAGATAAATAATGAGCTGTAGATGTCAGGAGAATGCGTTTCTGCAGTGAAGAATGCAACAAAACGCTTTTGGCGTCGGGGCTCCGCCCCGAACCCCACTAACAAATAATGAGCTGTAGATGTCAGGAAGATGCGTTTCAGCCGTGAAAAATACAAGAAAACGCTTTTGGCGTCGGAGCCTCGCCCCGAATCCCACTGATAAATAATGAGCTGTAGATGTCAGGAGGATGCGTTTCTGCAGAGAAAAAAATGCAAGAAAACGCTTTTGGGCGTCGGGGCTCCGCCCCAAACCACACTGAAGAAGCTTAAAGCGCTCTCCTAGACCCCCAAGCTTGCAAGAGAAAGACTGTTTTTTTTCTGTTTTCTTCGCCGAAGATTGAGAAACAGTCTTATTTTCTTCTCATATATCGAATATATCGATATATATATATATATATATATATATATATATATATATATATATATATATATATATATATATATATATATATATATATATGCTGTACGCACGTTTATGCATAGGGTTAGGGTTTACTGGGCGTTAGGGTTTACTGGGCGTTAGGGTTAGGGTTTGGAAAAAAATCGCCCCCCCCACTCCGAATTTCTGGATCCGCCAGTGGACTGTACTTTCTGCTATGCACGAGCGGCAAGGCCTTCAACACTACTTTGATGTCTTCGAGACTGTTTTTGGCTGGTCGGCATGGGCCTTTGATGGCACTCCTATTTTTGTTTTGCTCTTTCCCTCACCCGTTTTTTTTTTATGGTTCCATGAAAGTTAACGAAAAAGAGGGATGGGAGAGGATAAGTTAGAAAACATTGATAGAACGCAGCAAAAGGGGAGACAATTAGCTCTTTAACAAAACACATACACACAACAGCGAAATTGCAAACCACCCAACGTATTCACAGCTAAATATGGGTAGGGTAACGTGGGGCAAAAAGCCCCCCTAAGCTTCTATGGCCTATACAAGCTAGCTTATTAATATAATTTTATCTTAAATTTGGTTTTCATTTAGTGCTACATGTCTAATTTACAAATTAGTTTTTAAAATAAATTTATTTCATTGCATCTAAAAATTATTGCATGAAATTTAAAAAAAATTTTAAGGGACATTTTACCCCACACTTGGGGCAAAAAGCCCTTCCAAGGGCCACTTACCCCAAAAGCAAAAATTGTGGTAAATAAAGAATTTAATTGTTTTTTAAATCTCTTAGGTGTATATATTATTGTGTATATATATGTGTATGTGTAATTTTGTTTTCAAATAATTTTTTTTTATCCTTGCACACAAGAATAATAATGATAATTGATTATTAATTATGTTCAAGCAAATAAGGATTTTCTTTTCTTCGTAGATGTTTGTTTTTGTGTATAAATTTAGGCTGGTAATTTTGTTTTCATTTTAGTTTGTAAACAAGATAAAAAAGAAAATTGATTAAAATGCAGAAGCAAAATTAATGAAAACTAAAAACTTTAACAATTATTTTTATGTTTTTCAGCTCTTAGTTGTATGTATTAGTGTACCAGTATGTAATTATATAAACACATGAATTTGTTTTTAAATAATTTTAGCTTGCGATATTTGGTATACACAAACATAAATAATAAATTTTGACAAACAAATTTAAAAAGTATAAGTGAAATATTTAATAATTATAAATGTAATTTTTTCGGAGACATTGTTAAGTGGCATCCCATCAGCGATAGCTTTTAAAGCTCCTGTCAAGAATGTTGACCATACGAGCCTTGTGTTTTTCTCTGGTAATTTCTTAACATTTTCTGAAATGAAAAAAAAATTAAAAAAAAAATAATTTTAAATTAAATTGTGCACATTTTAAACTTTAAAAGCTTATGGATCTCAAAAGATAAATATATATAATTCCAAACATAGCAGGCAAAAGTAGAATAAATAATAACGATCTAGAAAATGGATGGCTACTTGGTCGTGCGGTTTGCGCGCTGGACTGTCGTTCAGATTTGTCAGTGGTCCAGGGTTTAAACCCTGCCCGCTCCCATCCCCTGTCGTTCTACTATCTGCGATTTGAAAAGAAAAAGTAAGTTTCTTGTTGTTTATTTGTAATAACATAGATCTAAAAATACTACACTTAAGGCTTACAAAAAAAAAATATTATTTAGTTAAAACATAAATCTAGATCTAAATCAATTTTATACAGCTGTGATTAACGGCAAACTTATACTTAGTATGAAGTCATTGATGATGAAAATTATTACAATAATTACAATAATTTATGTACTATTATATAGCGCTGTTACATCCGATATTTAATAAAAGGAGATTTAGAATCATTTATATTTTAAATAATATATTCATATACAAATCTCGTTTTTGAGAATGTACTAGGACGAAACAAGAGCTTTTCACATTTAGAAGTACCTCTTTAACCGTTCTGCTTTCTCTTATCTTTTAAAGGAATATATATAGTTCGTCCATCGTAGTTCGATTATGACCACTTTGTCATCCAGGGGGCTGAGGGCTTTGCATTGGGATTTTATGTCTCCTCGTGTGGCTGGTGAGACCTATGTGAGCCCGAAATGTTCGGCTGCACACTAGGCAGGTTATTCCAGCTGGAGCTAGTGTCATTGGCCTTTTCTTCTATGGTGTTTTTTCTTCTGCCAGCTTTGTTCTCTTTTCCTCAGCAACCTGTGCGCCGGTTTTCACAGCGCGACGTCATGATGCTCTGTCATGTGCCTCTGTCTCCCAGGTGCCTGGGTCTATGCTGAACGCCTTCAGAGAAGCTTTGAGGGTGTCCCTGAAGCGTTTTCTTTGACCACCTTAAGAGCGCTTTCCTTCGCTTAGTTGGCCATACAAGTCGTTTAGGGATGCGGTGGTCTTCCATTCTGCATACGTGTCCTGCCGATCGCAGCTGGGACTGCATCAGGGTGTGTGGATGCTTTGCAGACCCGCTCTTTGAAGGACTTCAGTATCTGGCATTTTGTCTTGCCATTTGACATTCAGTATTTCTCACAGACATGCCATGTGAAAGTGATTCAGTTTCTTTGCATGTTAACTGTACACTATGCATGTTTCTGAGACATAGAGCAATGTAGAGGAGTATGACGGCTCGATAGACCCCTAATTTTATATTTGTGGTGATACCACTTAAAGGAATGGGTTGTCAGGCAGGAAAACCAATGAATTAGTATATTTTAAGTCACAGATCAACATGCATGACTAGATTGACACGTGAAATGCGTAGGACCTAATTATTTTATTTTTCTGAAGAAACGTCTGTAAGTAATACCAAAAAGTTTGAAACTCATTAAGGCTTACACCTATGATAAAACACATGGGCGTAGCCGAGAGGGGAGGAATTCAAACCATCACTGGCCTCAGATCTCATTGTCTGAAAGGGAAACTTCACTTACTGCCCCAGTGCAGCCAACTTAAGCAAACAAGTCACCAAATTTCATGAGCGTAGCAAAAAGTGGTTTTGTGGTTTCCCCCCCCCCCCTTCCAATACAAAACTAAAGCATTTTACCATTTTCTACCAGTCGCTGGACTCCAGTGAATAGAAGATTTAGTTTTTGATTTTTTTAGCGGAAGAGTAGCAGGCTGATTGCACTGTAGATACCTCAGAATATGCATTTTTTAAAGCTTAAAATAACGGAGATAATGCTCGGGTCCGGGGCGAACCACTGGGGGAGCTTACGGCGCTCCCCCATACTTCCTAGCTGTAGCTGTTCCTCGGCGGTGTGTACTACCTTTCACTAATTATAGGAAGAGAGTATTCTAGAGTAGAACAAACGTTTAAAAGAATGAAAGATAAGAATGTAATGAAGATTAATTACATATACACACACTTATATATATATATATATATATATTTATAAACCTGGTAGTGGCACAGATGGGGGTAGTGGTGTGAGTGTAGTCAGCCGACGCAAATCGCCCCAGGCCAGCGCTAGACGAGCGGTCAACCGTAACGAGTTACGACGGTCAGCCGAGACGAGTGTCAACACGGCGGTTCGGGAAGGATCGACGTCGTGAACAGAGCTCAGGAGCGTCACGAGAGTTGTAGTCATCTGACCACCTTGAAACGTCGAGCGGCGTTCTGTCCGGTTCGAGAAGGCCAGTAGGGACCCTATATAAGAGCGGAGGTGTCGCAGTCAAGACGGTTTACGGCAGGGGTTCAGAGCCCGGTTCACTACAGTCCGGTCGACTACAGCACAGTTCAGCGGTGTGGTTCTGTACGGAGCATTACGAAGGTTCAGTGCGGAGTACTGTAAAGTACAGTTGAGACGACTGGCGTCTTGATCTTGGTCTGTGATCGAGTCCGACACAACGAGCCTAGTGTGTGAAGTCAGTCCAGAACTGTTGAACCCAGTGCAAGCCCGGAACGAGACGGAGAGGCCAGTGCAAGAGTTGATACGGCGGAACGGTGTTATCGGAGAGATATTTGTACAGTGTATGAGTTGCCAATTGTACAGTATTGGCTGTTATTTATTCAACTATTAAAGTGTTACGTTACTTTGGAGCCCTGAGTTGTCAAGTTCTTTAAGTTGGTGGTGTATGGTGCAGTTTGCAGAGAGCCTATGGATAGTGAGATTCGTAACAATATATATATATATATATATATATATCATGGGCGTAGCCAGGATTTTTTTTCGGGGAGGGTTTTGGGGGGTCCCCCCCCCCCGACCCCCCCGCCCCCCGCGGAAAAAAATTATATATATATATATATATATATATATGTGTGTGTGTGTGTGTGTGTGTGTGTGTGTACATAATTAATCTTTATTACATTCTGACCCTTTCGGAAGACGTTTATTGTTTATTGTAGACTCCCCGCCCTTGCTAGCAAGGGGGTGTGGGGGAGTTCGCAGAGCTCCCTCAGCGCGGGGCGAAGCCCCGCCGCCGGGCACTATTTCTGGTATTGAAAGCCAACAAAATGCATATTGAGGTATCTACAGTGCATTATCTTGCTATTAAAAAGTTTTATTTCAAAAACCTATTGTGCTATTCTTACTGACTTAGACCCTCTCGCGCCGTTCGGCGCATTTTCCGGCAAGCTGTTTCCGCAAATCTTATTTTGCGTAATTCATTTTTGTGTTAGAACATGTCCCGCAAAACCTCATGCGACGCTCTGTCACAACCTTACTAAGGATTCGACTCCCAGTTCGGCATATGATTTCTTTGATTTAGACCCGATCTCTATGACTGACTCCTAAAATCTGTCTTAGCCATCTTTGTTGAGACACATTTAATGATTTTCAATTTCGGCAGAAGACTATTCACACTTTATTAATGGAGCCCAAGCCACTGGTAGAAATTTGTAACCTTTCTTGACTACGCTCTTGGAATTACATGCTTGTATTTCGCTTTAGATTTTATATCGAAAAGGAAAGTTTTTCCGTCAAATCATCTGTTGAGGGGTTTTAAACTAAGAAATCTCTGGAGTTTTTTTGTTTTGTTTTTAATTCAAAACCCCATTTTGCTACGATTAAAGAATTCGGTCACTATAGTTTGCTTTAAAATAATATTGAAGATAGAGGTTTTCAACTCTAAACGCTCTATAGGGGAATTTTAAACTCAAAACCATCTGGGGGGGTTTTAAACTTTAAAGAAAAAGCCATATGAAGGAGGGGGATTTACACTCAAAACCCCTTTGGCTACGCTCATAGATTTTATAGTGTGTAATTTGCTTTTTTTTTATATTGAAGAGGTACTTTTTAGCTTCAAACCCCAACTGGAGGGGGGGGGTTGAAACTCAAAACCCCTTTGGCTACGCTCATATAATTTTGAGTGTGTAATTTGCTTTTTTTATTTTGAAGATGGGGTTTATCGTAAATTTTGGAGGGGGTTTTAAAATCAAAATCTTCCTCAACTGTGCTGACTGTGCTGTTGGAATTTGGGGATTGTTGTTTGCATTTTTTTGTTTTGTTTTATAGAAGAGGGGGATTTAACTGCTAAAACCTCTGGTAGGGTGTTTAAAATTCAAAACCCCCTGTAGTGGGTTTTAAACTTAAAGCCCCCTGGTAGAAGGATTTGTATCTCAAAACCCCCTGATAGGGGTTTTTTAAATCTCAAAACCCCCTGGTATTGGGATTTAAACTCAAAACCCCCTGGTAGAGGGTTTTTAACTCAAAACTGCCTCGGCTGTGCTGTGGTAAGTGATGATTTAGTATTAAAATCTCACCTAAAATAAACAAAATGAAAGCAAAAATCATTCACTTAATTTCGTTCCCCCCCCCCCCTGCGGGGGGGGGGATTTCATTTCGGGGGGGGGTTTGAACCCCAAGAACCCCCCCCCCCTGGCTACGCCCATGATATATATATATATATATATATATATATATATATATATATATATATATATATATATATATATATATATATATATATATATAATTGCGGAGGGGGTTAACCCCCCCCCCCACCGAAAATATATGACATGCCATTTGTGGGCCGGTTTATATGGTAATGCCCGGGCCGATTTTGATACCCAGTCCCCCCTGCTCCGTACCCTGTGGTATGATGATAATTATTCGTACTAACAGCACAGTAATACTGTCAACACTTTTGACACGCGCACGTCTCTTCTTTTTGTATTAAAGGAGATATGGTTGTATATTGAAACCTGCTTTTTTACCTGCCTAAGCGGACCACTTCGACGACTGATTATTTGTTTGTTTTACTAACTGTCTTTGTAACCTTGTTTTTTAATACACCATGTCTGCTTCTATTTGTACATAAGGACAACTTGTCCGTTTCTTTTATCCACTAGGCCTACTTGTTTTTTTTTTTTCTTTTAATCACTAGGTCTACTTGTTTTTTTTTCTTTTAATCACTAGGTCTACTTGTTTTTTTCTTTTATCCACTAGGTCTACTTGTTTTTTTTTCTTTTATCAACTAGGTCTACTTGTTTTTTTTTTCTTTAAATCACTAGGTCTACTTGTTGTTTTTTTTTAATCACTAAGTCTATTTGTTTTTTTCTTTTAATCACTAGGTCTACTTGTTTTTTTTCTTTTATCCACCAGGTCTACTTGTTTTTTTTTTCTTTATCCACTAGGTCTACTTGTTTTTTTTCTTTTATTCACTAGTTCTACTTGTTTTTTTTTCTTTTATTCACTAGGTCTACTTGTTTTTTTTTTTCTTTTATTCACTAGGTGTACTTGTTTTTTTTTCTTTTATCCACTAGGTCTATTCTACTTGTTTTTTTTTTTTATCCACAAGGTCTACTTGTTTTTTTCTTTTATCTACTAGGTCTACTTGTTTTTTTTTTTCTTTTAATCACTAGGTCTTCTTGTTTTTTTCTTTTAATCACTAGGTCTACTTGTTTTTTTTTCTTTTAATCACTAGGTCTACTTGTTTTTTTCTTTTATCCACCAGGTCTACTTGTTTTTCCTTTTATCCACTAGGTCTACTTACTTACAACAAGTAGACCTAGTGGATAAAAGAAAAAAACAAGTAGACCTGGTGGATAAAAGAAAAAAACAAGTAGACCTAGTGGATAAAAGAAAAAAACAAGTAGACCTAATGATTAAAAGAAAAAAAAAGTAGACCTAGTGAATAAAAGAAAAAAACAAAAAGACCTAGTGATTAAAAGAAAAAAAAAACAATTAGACCTAGTGGATAAAAGAAAAATACAAGTAGACCTAGTGATTAAAGGAAAAAAACAAGTAGACCTAGTGATTAAAAAGAAAAAAGCAAGTAGCCTAGACCTAGTGGATAAAAGAAAAAAAAAGGAGACCTAGTGATTAAAAGAAAAAAACAAGTAGACCTATATATATATATAGTGGATTAAAGAAAAAAACAAGTAGACCTAGTCACGACCTAGTGGATAATCAATCTTTTATCCACTAGGTCTACTTGTTTTTTTTTTTATCCACTAGGTCTACTTGTTTTTTTCTTTTAATCACTAGGTCTACTTGTTTTTTTCTTTTAATCACTAGGTCTACTTGTTTTTTTCTTTTATCCACTAGGACCTAGTGACTAGGTCTACTTGTTTTTTTCTTTTATCCACTAGGTCTACTTGTTTTTTTCTTTTAATCACTAGGTCTCCTTTTTTTTTTTTTATCCACTAGGTCTAGGCTACTTGCTTTTTCTTTTTAATCACTAGGTCTCCCTATAAACATGCCCATTACGGCCCAGTATCAGTTTTAATTAGGGTTATCCCCCTTTGCCCTAATTGCAGCCCTAAATAGCCCAAATCGCGCCCTAATGGGCGCGCATACCGTTTGCACATTGGCGTCATTAGGTTCCCATAAGGGACCAATACGGGCTACCCTAATCGTGCCAATATCGGCCCAGAATGGGTAAACCCACTTCCGGATTCATTGGGGATTTCCAGAATCGCGCCCTAATCAAGCCCATACTAGCCCCAATGGTTTAGTAACTGAGATTTTCATTGGGGTTTAATTAGGGATAACCCTTATTGTGCCAATATCGGTCCGATGCTGGCCTGAATGGTTTAGTAACTGAAATATTTATTAGGGTTCAATTAGGGATAACCCTTATTGTGCCATTATCGGTCCAATGCTGGCCCTAATGGTTTAGTAATTGAAATATTAATTAGGGTTCAATTAGGGATAACCCTTATTGTGCCAATATCGGTCCGATGCTGGCCCTAATGGTTTAGTAACTGAAATATTTATTAGGGTTCAATTAGGGATATCCCTTATTGTGCCATTATCGGTCCAATGCTGGCCCTAATGGTTTAGTAATTGAAATATTAATTAGGGTTCAATTAGGGATAACCCTTATTGTGCCATTATCGGTCCAATGCTGGCCCTAATGGTTTAGTAACTGAAATATTTATTAGGGCTCAATTAGGTATTATGCAAATACTGTCTCCGATGGTTCAGTCATTAAATTTTATTATGGCTTAATTAGGAATAATCTTTAATGTTTTTCAATACTGTAGTTTAAAACAAATTCATTAGTGATTTTTTGTTTATAATGCCCTTTTTGTTCAAATGCAGCTCAATGGTTTAGTATGAGATTTTTAACCTTTTACATAGGTCTACTTTCACACTGATGATTTAGATCTAGCAATAGAATTATTTGAATAGAATTATTTGACATAATTGTTTGGAAATTATAATAATTGAATCAGTGCATGATTTCTATATACATCTAGCTATAATGTCAACATATTTATAAAGTAATGGACAAGTTAAATTACATTTTTGGGTTTGAACACTATCAAACAATACAATTTTTGGTAACGTACTATATAAGACTTGCATGCTCTGATCATTTATTCTTAAATCAAAGTTACACAATTAACTTTTTTTTTTTTTTTATTCATGGAATAATTAACCAACACAAAAGACAAATATAACAGTACAAACAAGATATCAAGACAGCATTTTCATTCAATTCTTAGCATTCTTTACAAGCTGACTTCAAGACTGGTGGCAATAATTCATATTTTGACTTCCATGCAGCAGCTGGAACAAACAAACAAACAAATAAATATTATAGTCATGTAATAAAACTACCTTCAAGCTGTATTAATAATAAAAAGAATCTAACAATTAAACATCAGAAGACCTTACATTTATCTATGTGGACATACTATTTAACGGTTATATTTCCAGCCCTTGATGATAAACGGTGCTCAAAAATTAGGTTGCTTCTAAAGCCTATTAAGCAACACAAAAATTAATGGTATTTCAAAATTTGGAGTTCAATCTTCTCCTTAAATTAAATGTTATGAATTGGTGTCAGCAAATGTGGCACTGGTATTTGACTATGCTAAAAGTGCAATGGCAGACTAGATCGAGCTAGGCTTCAATTCATTCAATATTATATTTTGTCCAATTTATTTATATTAACTTTATCACAGGCTCTTATTAATACAACTATATTCTGTTGTAATTAGAGTTCTATGGTAATTTTAAAAATAAGTTGGCTGAAAAGTTATTCTAGAATTAAAATAAATAATTATCACAGTGAAACTTAAAAAAAACATAACAAAAAAAAAAACACAACCAGCATATTTCAAAATTAGGATAGCATTTCTTTATTTACATTTAATAAATTCCATCCCATTAACAATTTACTTTCAGATTGCTGATCAGTAATCTAAAAGCAAAATTTAATTCTTACCTTCTTGAGCAGGCTTGCTTATGAAAAGATGAACAGCATCTGTACTGCATGCATAGGTTATTATTAACCTAAAAGATTAATGTCAACTTCCCCTAAAGAAAATGTGGCGATCTGTTAAAAAAAAATAAAAAAATAAATAAATAAAAACATAAAAAATGTTTAAAGAATGCAAAAAAAAATAATATTACAATAGAGGCAAAACACAAAATGTTTAAGGTAAGGTATACAAGAAGGATTGTTGCTATATAATGACATTAGGTCAAAAACAATTCTATGTAGGCCCTATTTTCATTGTATAAATGTTCATTATAATTTTTTATGCAAATTAATAATGAACTTAAATCTCAGTGAAATTACAAAAAGCTGAAGATATTGCTCTCGAACATTGTTTCACAAGATTAACATTTATTTTACATTTTCTTTATTTAATCGATTTGATCTCATTAAAATTTTCATTTGGTTTGGGGGGATAGGGTGTCACTGATCAGTAATCTTAAAGAAAAATTTATTCTTCGTACCTTTTTGAGCAGGCTTCCTCATGAAAAGATATTGAACAGCATCTGTAGTGCATACATAGACAATTCTTATTGTCAGCTGCCCTTAAAGAAAACTGGCATTCTAAAAAAAAATAAAAAATAAAATTACAATAAAGAGAAATCCTGAAATGTTTATGGTATGGTGTATAAGAAAAATTGTTGCTATAGCCTAATGATGAGACTCTGTATTTTTTCTTTAACAGTATCCACACAATGAAATTTTAAAAAGCCTAAGCCTTAGCTAAGCCTATAGAATGAATCCTAGATCAAATTGTAGAAAAATGTGTAATATAATAATTAGTATTAAGACTATTAAGACCTCTAGATATTCTAGCTAGCTCTAAATATAATCTAGATCTATGTCTAGTTTATAGATCTAGAATTTCTAGATCTGTATAGATCTATTTAATTCTATTACATAGAGCCTAGAGTCTTTTAAAATTTACAAAAAATAAAATCTAACATATATTGAGTATTGGTGAATAAAGATGTAACGCTACCTGGACCTGGTTATGTGGTATGCACGATGGACTGTTTGGTCGCCTCGTTGGTCTCTGCATGGTCGTCTGGTTCATACCCTGCAACTGCCATCACTTCCCTAAGCTCCTTTGAGGTTTAGACTACCAAGTAGATATTTTCAACTCTGAAGGAACATTTAAAAAAAAAAAAAACAATGTCAATATAGGGCTATAGTCTATAGCAGCTATAGGGTTAGCCGTTAGTGGCGTTAGTCTATTATATATAGGCCCCTAATATAGATATACTATATATATACATATTTTTCTAGACATATCTCAATATCTGATTTTAAAACCAATATAAACGTTTGATTTTATTTAGATTCTATTTGTATAAATTTAAACATTCTAAACTCTAGACTAGATTTTCAAGATCTGGAGTGTAGGCCTAATATTGTACATTAGTCTCTACAAAGTAAATATCTATATTATAAGATTATAAGTCTATACTATAGGTCTATGACTATAACTAGTTACTAGATCTAGAATTATTTAATCTAAATGACCTATCGCCTATAGTATAAAAAAATTAAAGATTAGTCTGTATTAACAATATATTAATTAAATATTATTCTATATCTACTAAATTTTCTAATAACAACTAGATTTTAGAATCTAGACTATTCTAGACTATCTTTTATTAGATCTAGATCTAGATCTAAGTTTACTAAGTCTTAGTATATCTTATAAGTCTAGGTCAATTTTTTCTAACCTCAAAATATTTGAATTAGAATAGAACTAAAATCTATATATGAGTATGAGTACTATGAGTATAATAATTATTATATTAATATACCAAAGTGTCCAAAGTCCTAAGTCTAAGTATTAGTTTACAGTTACGTGACTAGATAGGCATATAGATCTAGACTAGATCTAATATTCTGTCCTAAAAGTTAAAAGGTAGTAGATTTAGATTTAAGATCTAGTAAGTCCTTAACTAAATCTAATTCTATGCTGCAGATGCATTAGCCATTTCATGGCAGATTCTAGAATCTAGATCTAGATTCTATTCTAAATAGTAAATCAGTAAATCTAGTCATAACGCATGAATGTTAATCACTTAAGTTAAGTCTAAGTCGTCTAGATCTAGATTTAATAGGTCTCAAGTCTAGATTAGATATAATATAGACCACTATATATTTATTAATAATATTATATCGTACTAGATCTAGTAGCCTATTACTACTATTAGTAATTAGATCTAGATATTATAATAAAACTAGTCTAGAGAGATCTATAGAATCTCTAGATCTAGATTCTTAGCATTCTAGATTATTTAGATATATATATAAATCTATTCTAAGTCTAGACCTAATCTACTATCTAGATTAGATCTGTTAGTAGTGTTAGAGTACTTAGAGATTCGTCATCTGATGATGATCTGTACTTGTGATAGGCTTAAGACTTTAACTTATAAGTTACGACCATTCCAATTGAATTTCCATGGTTGCTGCCATTGCTGCCATGAGTTGAAGAACATATGCATTGATATCAAGAAGTACAGCTCTTATAATTATTTATAATAGATCTATTATAGTAATGAAAGTCTAGATTGACTAGACCTAGACTAGAGTGACTATAGCTCTATAACTTGTAGTATAACTAATAACTTAACAGATTTAGATCTAGATCTAGCTAGCTCTAATTTGATCCACGTGTGTACGCTCTAGAGCGAAGACTGAATAATCCAGTTTGTGCCGAATATCGCGAGCTTAAAAGAAATAAATGCTTCTTTTTCATTGGTCGAAAAAAATGTTAAAATGTATAAAACTTTTTTTTTTTAAATCTAAATCTAAAAAAAAAAACAACAAAAAAACAAATATGTTCTCCTTTAACTTAAGATTCTATGTGTGATTAAATATTACTAGATATATATTTTTTTAGTGTGCACATTAAAAAATCAGACACACACACACACACACTATTTGATTACGAAAAGTCTGCATTGGGCCCATACGGGTAAAACTTCACTATTCCAGTTAGGGATTTCCCCAATAGAACCCTAATTAATTTTTTTAAAAAATCTTAATATTACTTACAAAAAGGATTCAAAGCAACATTTAGCTTTAAGACGATTAATACTACATTTTAAAACATCATAATATTGTTTTTTATGTTATAATAAAGATTTCATCATGTTGGTTCTGGCGTGATTGGGGAAATCCCACACCGGCACGAAAGCAGAAAGACGTTAACGGCCCAATAACTAAATCCCACACCGATCCGTTAACGTTTTTATAGGGGCGATTGTAAGTAGGTCAATCTACCCAATGAAACCTTATTACCCCACACCGCGCCAGAATGGTTTCGATGGGGCTTTGTTTATAGGGCTACTTGTTTTTTTCTTTTAATCACTAGGTCTACTTGTATTTTTCTTTTATCCACTAGGTCTAATTGTTTTTTTTCTTTTAATCACTAGGTCTTCTTGTTTTTTTCTTTTATCCACTAGGTCTACTTTTTTTTCTTTTAATCATTAGGTCTACTTGTTTTTTTCTTTTATCCACTAGGTCTACTTGTTTTTTTTTCTTTTATCAACTAGGTCTACTTGTTTTTTTTTTCTTTAAATCACTAGGTCTACTTGTTTGTTTTTTTTTTAATCACTAAGTCTATTTGTTTTTTTCTTTTAATCACTATAGGTCTACTTGTTTTTTTTCTTTTATCCACTAGGTCTACTTGTTTTTTTTCTTTATCCACTAGGTCTACTTGTTTTTTTTTCTTTTATTCACTAGGTCTACTTGTTTTTTTTTCTTTTATTCACTAGGTCTACTTGTTTTTTTTTTCTTTTATTCACTAGGTGTACTTGTTTTTTTTTCTTTTATCCACTAGGTCTATTCTACTTGTTTTTTTTTTTATCCACAAGGTCTACTTGTTTTTTTCTTTTATCTACTAGGTCTACTTGTTTTTTTTTCTTTTAATCACTAGGTCTTCTTGTTTTTTTCTTTTAATCACTAGGTCTACTTGTTTTTTTTTCTTTTAATCACTAGGTCTACTTGTTTTTTTCTTTTATCCACCAGGTCTACTTGTTTTTCCTTTTATCCACTAGGTCTACTTACTTACAACAAGTAAACCTAGTGGATAAAAGAAAAAAACAAGTAGACCTGGTGGATAAAAGAAAAAAACAAGTAGACCTAGTGGATAAAAGAAAAAAACAAGTAGACCTAATGATTAAAAGAAAAAAAAAGTAGACCTAGTGAATAAAAGAAAAAAACAAGAAGACCTAGTGATTAAAAGAAAAAAAAAACAATTAGACCTAGTGGATAAAAGAAAAATACAAGTAGACCTAGTGATTAAAGGAAAAAAACAAGTAGACCTAGTGATTAAAAAGAAAAAAGCAAGTAGCCTAGACCTAGTGGATAAAAGAAAAAAAAAGGAGACCTAGTGATTAAAAGAAAAAAACAAGTAGACCTATATATATATATAGTGGATAAAAGAAAAAAACAAGTAGACCTAGTCACGACCTAGTGGATAATCAATCTTTTATCCACTAGGTCTACTTGTTTTTTTTTTTATCCACTAGGTCTACTTGTTTTTTTCTTTTAATCACTAGGTCTACTTGTTTTTTTCTTTTAATCACTAGGTCTACTTGTTTTTTTCTTTTATCCACTAGGACCTAGTGACTAGGTCTACTTGTTTTTTTCTTTTATCCACTAGGTCTACTTGTTTTTTTCTTTTAATCACTAGGTCTCCTTTTTTTTTTTTTTATCCACTAGGTCTAGGCTACTTGCTTTTTCTTTTTAATCACTAGGTCTACTTGTTTTTTTCTTTTAATCACTAGGTCTACTTGTATTTTTCTTTTATCCACTAGGTCTAATTGTTTTTTTTCTTTTAATCACTAGGTCTTCTTGTTTTTTTCTTTTATCCACTAGGTCTACTTTTTTTTCTTTTAATCATTAGGTCTACTTGTTTTTTTCTTTTATCCACTAGGTCTACTTGTTTTTTTTTCTTTTATCAACTAGGTCTACTTGTTTTTTTTTTCTTTAAATCACTAGGTCTACTTGTTTTTTTTTTTTTAATCACTAAGTCTATTTGTTTTTTTCTTTTAATCACTATAGGTCTACTTGTTTTTTTTCTTTTATCCACTAGGTCTACTTGTTTTTTTTCTTTATCCACTAGGTCTACTTGTTTTTTTTTCTTTTATTCACTAGGTCTACTTGTTTTTTTTTTCCTTTATTCACTAGGTCTACTTGTTTTTTTTTTCTTTTATTCACTAGGTGTACTTGTTTTTTTTCTTTTATCCACTAGGTCTATTCTACTTGTTGTTTTTTTTATCCACAAGGTCTACTTGTTTTTTTCTTTTATCTACTAGGTCTACTTGTTTTTTTTTTCTTTTAATCACTAGGTCTTTATGTTTTTTTCTTTTAATCACTAGGTCTACTTGTTTTTTTTTCTTTTAATCACTAGGTCTACTTGTTTTTTTCTTTTATCCACCAGGTCTACTTGTTTTTCCATTTATCCACTAGGTCTACTTACTTACAACAAGTAGACCTAGTGGATAAAAGAAAAAAACAAGTAGACCTGGTGGATAAAAGAAAAAAACAAGTAGACCTAGTGGATAAAAGACAAAAACAAGAAGACCTAGTGATTAAAAGAAAAAAAAAACAATTAGACCTAGTGGATAAAAGAAAAATACAAGTAGTAGACCTAGTGATTAAAGGAAAAAAACAAGTAGACCTAGTGATTAAAAAGAAAAAAGCAAGTAGCCTAGACCTAGTCGATAAAAGAAAAAAAAAGGAGACCTAGTGATTAAAAGAAAAAAACAAGTAGACCTAGTGGATAAAAGAAAAAAACAAGTAGACCTAGTCACGACCTAGTGGATAATCAATCTTTTATCCACTAGGTCTACTTGTTTTTTTTTTATCCACTAGGTCTACTTGTTTTTTTCTTTTAATCACTAGGTCTACTTGTTTTTTTCTTTTAATCACTAGGTCTACTTGTTTTTTTCTTTTATCCACTAGGACCTAGTGACTAGGTCTACTTGTTTTTTTCTTTTATCCACTAGGTCTACTTGTTTTTTTTTCTTTTATCCACTAGGTCTACTTGTTTTTTTCTTTTAATCACTAGGTCTCCTTTTTTTTTCTTTTATCCACTAGGTCTAGGCTACTTGCTTTTTCTTTTTAATCACTAGGTCTACTTGTTTTTTTCTTTTAATCACTAGGTCTACTTGTATTTTTCTTTTATCCACTAGGTCTAATTGTTTTTTTTCTTTTAATCACTAGGTCTTCTTGTTTTTTTCTTTTATCCACTAGGTCTACTTTTTTTTCTTTTAATCATTAGGTCTACTTGTTTTTTTCTTTTATCCACTAGGTCTACTTATTTTTTTCTTTTATCTACTAGGTCTACTTGTTTTTTTTCTTTTATCCACTAGGTCTACTTGTTTTTTTCTTTTATCCACTAGGACCTAGGTCTACTTGTTTTTTTCTTTTATCTACTAGTGTAAATGACAGGTTGAATGTCAATGAACGTTGAATATTAGAGACTGATTGAATGGTGTAATACTGGGTTCTTACTTCCTGAAGTACTCTAGACACGTGACGAGACAAACACTATACGACTGACTCAAGTCCGTTCAGCAGACAACATGAAGATTTTATTTACAACATAATAATAATATACTGCACTCCTTGTTAGTGCTACAAGCAAAGAAATAACAATCCCATCCGCATAACAGCGGTATCAAAAGTATCAATCACGTCCGCATCTCAGCGGGTAACAATAAGAACAATTACTATACTAGTGACACTGGAGCTTCAACTATAGATATCCATTGAAATACGAATAATACCTTAATATCCAATAAGCACATTATGAAATCAACTCTCAAATATTATTAAGCAACAATCATTAGTCCATCGACTTTCATGCTATATACATATATACACACCAGTCCAGGAAGAAACGTCCAACCTTCCTGTACCGGGAGCAAGACCTTACTGACTTGACTTGACTTGACTGAACTCAAAGTCAACTTTTCATTCTACTTCCTGTTTTCTACATCAGGAATTCCACGTGTCTTTTAAACTATTAACATGACGTGAACTTTAGATCATGCAATGTCAACTAAGACTGTGACATTACGCCCTTTCCCTCAAAAAAAGATTTTGAAAAAATCTTTTCAAATTTAAGTAGTAATACTATTATATGTATAGTCACATCTTTTGAGAGAAAAAATAGTATATACAAATGTACAATGTGTGCTATAATCTCTTGCACATGTCTTATCATGCTATCAAAAAATTTGATGAGACTAATATATGGTCTCATTTGACTTCACATTATTTAAAAAAATATTTGTCTGTGTAGACAATACTCATAGTTGTCAACATTATTTGAAAAAGCAAGTGTTTCTTCTTTACACAAAATTTCAAAGTAAATTCTCAATTTATCAAAAGAATGCTTTCAATATTAATTTTACAACAGAGTGAGCAGCCGTGAAAAATGCTCGTATACTTAGTTTATCCAATCAGGTTACATAATCAAAAGAAAAATATTGACAATGGTTATATGGTTAAATGAAAAATATTGACAATGCTCTTTAAAATAAATCAATGCAAGTTAAATATCTCTATAATAAATATTTATGTTGTCTCAATGGTTTCTGTACGAAAATAATGACAATGTTTATCATGTTTTGACAATGCAACTAAATCATGAAAGTCAAGAAAATATTCTTCAATGATGATTTATGGGGAACGTCTAAATCATCAAAGTCATAAGCATATTAAAGCATGAAGGTCGTTATCATGATATTCATTTGGCTCATATGTCTTGCTGTGAGCTCAAGTTGCTTTAACATATGTATAAGTTACAATCCTCTCTCAAAAAAGTGAATCAGCTTTTCACATTATGTAACATCAAATATATTACATCGAGCCATTAATAGTGCTCCAATAGTCTTCATCAATCAAATACAATGTTCTTTTCAAAAATCAAATATATTACTTTGAGCCATTAATAGTGCTCCAATGGTTTTCTCATATGAAATACAATCTCTTCAAAAAATCAGTGTCTTCACACATCATCAAATATATCACTTCACGAGCCATCAATAATGCTCCAAAAGTTTTCTCATATTAAATACAATCTTCTCAAAAATTCAGTGCTTACATCACACATTATGTATATTACTTCAAGGGCCATCAATAATGCTCCAATACTTCTCATATTAAATACAATCTCCTCAAAAAGTCGGTGTCTACGTCACACATCAAATATATTGCTTCACGAGCCATCAATAATGCTCCAATAATTTTCTCATATTAAATACAATCTTCTCCTAAAAAAATCAGTGATTACATCACACTTTATATATATTACTTTATGAGCCATCAATAATGCTCCAATACTTCTCATAATACAATATTCTTCTAAAAAAAAATCATTCTTTGCGTTACATATCATCAAGTATATCTCTTCAAGCCATAGATTAAGCTCAAATAGTCTTCAAAACTGATATGTGGGAAAAAATAAATTCATCAGTGAAGATCCATGTCACAATCATATCTATACAATTTACAAAGATTATGTACATTTGAGAAAATGAGAAATACATTTCAATAAATAGTGTCACATACTCAGGTTCCATTATGACTGAGTTCTGTTCAAATTGACTATGAAAAAATAATTTACATATTTGCAAAAATTTGGACACATATGACTTTTTAAAGTGTCATCTGTACTAATACAATCAAAGTTATATGTAGAATATGGCATCAATAGATTCAATGGATGAGTAATCAATAATGACAAGTGTTGTGTCAAAATGTATCACCACAAAATATGTACATGAGCTCAAAAAAATAAAGTTCTAATCAAGTGATATGTACACAATAGTATTATTTCAAATATATCTTTGTAACATGTTATATGTGCAGTGAAAAAAGTGAAATGAAAAAAAAAATTAAATTAATAAGAGAATAAAGAGATATATTAAAGGATAAATGACAAACACAAAAACAATATAGATAACAATACAGTCTGCTTTAAAAGAAATCAATAAATAGAAGACTTTGACAGAAGAATCACAGATATGTAAATACAAGACTTACACAAACAAACAATATGAATACGAAGAGAAATCACACTACGATTGTACAAACAAAACTATATACGACTAAACAAAAAATTTCTAAATGATCTAGAAGTCCCTACCGAACAAGGCTGGTCTACTCGGACCTTATTAGGACTAGGAGAACAAAAAGAAAATCCCTAAAGATCCCTATCAGATGAAGTGAAATGGAACGGAACAAATAAATTGTGCCGCTTCAGTCTCAAAACATAAGACAGACCCACGCCGACCGCCCTTTAAGGTAACAAATATAAAAAATGAAAATCAGTTTAATATGGTTCCAAGAGTTATCAATCACTAACTCTATATATAATCAACTTCAATTACTGCTATACCACAGCAAAATCAATGTACTTTATTAATCATATAAATATATTCAATCCTTAATTATGACTTACAGACTTTCTGTAGACTGTAGATTTGTAGATTAATCCTCTCTTGTAGCTTGTCAAATACAAATACAGCTTGAGTAGTTCAATAATAATCCATGGGTAAGGTAACTAAGTAATCCGATTGAGAATACACATCAATGTGAGCATCAAAGTAGTAGTAAAATAATCCAGTCATATGCCATAAGATGGCTCAAATGCTCAAGTAATGTCAAAAAATATTTCCGCTTGACCTTTACAATTAACACAAGTCCAACAGGTAGTCCAAATAATCCAATAAGATAATCCAAGAGGTAAGTGTAGTAATGCAGGCACGTGTTATTTCTTCGGCGTACAACGATGACTAGGAGAGCGCCAATAGGTACAAGTTAGTCCAACTTCAACGTCAAAGATCAATAATCCAAAAGTACTTGAACATTCGTATAAATAATCCAATAAATCCAACAGTACTTAAGTGGAAGACTTCAGCTTAGATATTCCAAATATGTAAAGTCTCTGAAAAATTAGAATGACCATAAGTGAACAGAGGTCTAAATGGAGGACCTTCTGTATAGCAATGTAAGGTGAGACCTCGACAATGCAAGAGCGTGTCAAAAGTTGGTGACGAGCGCTCACGTGGAAACGATGTATCATCTGTCTTCAGGCGACGCCTTGAATTTTTCACCCACACAAATGTATCAGCTGTCTTCGAGCGACGCCTTCAGTTTTTCACCCACACAAATGTATCAACTGTCTTCGGTTTCTGCCGATGGTGATGTCACGCCGTGCTAAATCTCAAGATGTCGACAATAGTGGAGAAATAAGCATTGACCAGGTTTAAAATATACAAGCTATTGATGTTAAGTTCGAATTGGTCAATGATAAGAGGACTCTAGTACATACGGGTCAGGTCAACCGGTGAAAAAGTGCAGGCTCAGGTTAGTTCAATGATGATCTACTTGAATACTTGTGACTGGTTTCGCTTGAGTGGTGTTGAGTTTTCAGTCCGTGCGTGTCTAGAACACAACATACTGGCTACCAAAAATGTAAATGAAAGGTTGAATGTCAATGAACGTTGAATATTAGAGACTGATTGAATGGTGTAATACTGGGTTCTTACTTCCTGAAGTACTCTAGACACGTGACGAGACAAACACTATACGACTGACTCAATTCCGTTCAGCAGACAACATGAAGATTTTATTTACAACATAATAATAATATACTGCACTCCTTGTTAGTGCTACAAGTCAAGAAATAACAATCCCATCCGCATAACAGCGGTATCAAAAGTATCAATCACGTCCGCATCTCAGCGGGTAACAATAAGAACAATTACTACTAGTGACACTGGAGCTTCAACTATAGATATCCATTGAAATACGAATAATACCTTAATATCCAATAAGCACATTATGAAATCAACTCTCAAATATTATTAAGCAACAATCATTAGTCCATCGACTTTCATGCTATGTACATATATACACACCAGTCCAGGAAGAAACGTCCAACCTTCCTGTACCGGGAGCAAGACCTTACTGACTTGACTTGACTTGACTGAACTCAAAGTCAACTTTTCATTCTACTTCCTGTTTTCTACATCAGGAATTCCACGTGTCTTTTAAACTATTAACATGACGTGAACTTTAGATCATGCAATGTCAACTAAGACTGTGACAACTAGGTCTATTCTACTTGTTTTTTTTCTTTTATACACTAGGTCTATTCTACTTGTTTTTTTTTCTTTTATCCACAAGGTCTACTTGTTTTTTTCTTTTATCTACTAGGTCAACTTGTTTTTTTTTCTTTTAATCACTAGGTCTTCTTGTTTTTTTCTTTTAATCACTAGGTCTACTTGTTTTTTTTTCTTTTATCCACTAGGTCTACTTGTTTTTTTCTTTTATCCATTAGGTCTACTTGTTTTTTTCTTTTATCTACTAGGTCTACTTGTTTTTTTTTTTTATCCACTAGGTGTACTTGTTTTTTTCTTTTATCCACTAGGTTTACTTGTTTTTTTCTTTTATCTACTAGGCGATCTATTCTACTTGTTTTTTTTTCTTTTATCCACTAGGTCTACTTGTTATTTTTTTTTCTTTTATCCACTAGGTGACTAGGTCTACTTTTTTTTTCTTTTATCCACTAGGTCTACTTGTTTTTTCTTTTAATCACTAGGTCTCCTTTTTTTTCTTTTATCCACTAGGTCTAGGCTACTTGCTTTTTCTTTTTAATCACTAGGTCTACTTGTTTTTTCTTTTAATCACTAGGTCTACTTGTATTTTTCTTTTATCTACTAGGTCTAATTGTTTTTTTTTCTTTTAATCACTAGGTCTTCTTGTTTTTTTCTTTTATCCACTAGGTCTACTTTTTTTGTCTTTTAATCATTAGGTCTACTTGTTTTTTTCTTTTATCCACTAGGTCTACTTGTTTTTTTCTTTTATCCACTAGGTCTACTTGTTTTTTTTCTTTTATCTACTAGGTCTACTTGTTTTTTTTTCTTTTATTCACTAGGTCTACTTGTTTTTTTCTTTTATCAACTAGGACCTAGGTCTACTTGTTTTTTTCTTTTATCTACTAGGTCTACTTGTTTTTTTCTTTTATTTACTAGGTCTACTTGTTTTTTTTTCTTTTATCTACTAGGTCTACTTGTTTTTTTTCTTTTAATCACTAGGTCTACTTGTTTTTTTTTTCTTTTATCCACTAGATCTACTTGTTTTTTTTTCTTTTATCCACTAGGACCTAGGTCTACTTGTTTTTTTCTTTTAATCACTAGGTCTACTTGTTTTTTTCTTTTATCAACTAGGACCTAGGTCTACTTGTTTTTTTCTTTTATCTACTAGGTTTACTTGTTTTTTTCTTTTATCCACTAGGTCTACTTGTTTTTTTTTCTTTTATCTACTAGGTCTACTTGTTTTTTTCTTTTAATCACTAGGTCTACTTGTTTTTTTTCTTTTATCCACTAGATCTACTTGTTTTTTTTTCTTTTATCCACTAGGACCTAGGTCTACTTGTTTTTTTCTTTTAATCACTAGGTCTACTTGTTTTTTTCTTCTATCCACAAGGTCTACTTGTTTTTTTTTTTATTCACTACGTCTACTTGTTTTTTTCTTTTATCCACTAGGTCTATTCTACTTGTTTTTTTTCTTTTATCCATAAGGTCTACTTGTTTTTTTTTCTTTTAATCACTAGGTCTACTTGTTTTTTTTCTTTTATCCACTAGGTCCTTTTAATTTTTTCTTTTAATCAGTAGGTCTACTTGTTTTTTTTTCTTTTATTCTCTATAAGGTCTACTTGTTTTTTTTTTTTTTTTGTGAGCAGGTCAGGCAGGCGCGAGTGTGGTGGCCTTTTCTCTTCTGTTGCTCAACATTAAATTTTATACAGTAGGCAGATGTTTGCGCTACTGGGTGGGCCCAATCTGTGCACCTCGGTCTGCGAACAAGGGGCTAGAGTCGCCTAAGCAACCAGACAGCACAATTAAACTAAACTAAACTAATCTAGTTAACTAAAAGAACAAACTAAACTAAATTTATAAAACAAAATATAAATACACTTTATTCACAACAAACTTACAAAGCAATAAAAATATAGATGAATACAAAAAAAGATAAACTTTACAGAAACAACTAAATAAACTTAGAAACAAGCAACTAATCAACCTGACTATACCACTACCAGCACTAATAAGAAACCCAAATGTCTAACTATCTTTACTAGATTACACCTAAAAATACCAACACTAAACACAACAGTACAGCAGACAGCTTAACTGTGGCAATAATATACTAATAAAGGCAGCTAGGCAGTGGAAATAATGACAGTACTACCGCACAGTTAGGCAGTAGACGTAACGACAGGAATTATAGCAGGCGGTCCCAGCTGAAATTACACACTACACAGGCACTACTGTCAGCACTGACCACTGGTCAAGACAAAAGAGGGCTCAACGTGGTTCCGGAGCAAGCTATAACTGGTCAGCGCGAACATATCGGATAGCATGACGTCACGCTAATTACCTAAAACTAAACTGGACTACTGATTTCCCTAATTTGTACCTAGCCGTACGCTATAATAAAATCTAGAAAATTACTAAAGTCACGGACTACACAACATTATATACCAAATTAAACAGCATTAAAAAGAGAACCTTAAAATTTAATTTTACAAAAATACAAAAAGGAAGATAAAAAGTTATTTCTATTCTAAACTCATATGGGGGCTCTATACCGTTTACAGACCTGCACATAAACTGAAATTAAAAAATAACAACTAATCAAGCACTAATGTCAGAGACAAAAATAAGCAGAACTAACTAGGGACAAAAATAGGAAAGAACACCCACCGCTCTAAGACTAGTTAACTATTTTAAAAACTACTTTTCTAGGAAAAGCCCATCAGCGAAATGGCATATAAAGCGAACACCTCCCCGTAATTTGTATCCATTCTTATTTATTTCAAAAGTAACTGCAGAACTAATAAGATTGTATTACAAAGACTCCATTTTTTCTACATTTCCCACATATTCACTTTTGTTTTCCTTCATACATTAAAGCATAGCTGAAGGTCAAAGTTGACATGTATGGAAATTTCATTCTCAAAACGTTTCCGGATAAACGAAAATAGGTCCGAACTTAAGGCGACTTTAAAGCATCAAAGGACATTGGCCGAACAAAATTTACATATTGTACTTCTAAATAGATGAGGAAATAGTTAGCTATAATAGCTAAGGCATTTATTCCGTTGAAAAAAAATTATTATGGGGTGTTCGCTCAAAATGACCTTTTTAACTAAAAACCTATACAGCGAAAGCCCATATAATAAGCTTAAAAAGCCATTTAATGATATTTTCTTTTTGTCTTATCTATTGTTATTGTTTGTAAACTGAAGTATTAAAATAATAGGCCTATTTTTAACCTTAACCCAATGTCTTCGATTTCGAAGATTAAGGATGAGTGCATTACGTGTTTCACATGACTACGTCCAGTTGCGACCAGCATATTTTCCTGCATTTTCTTTCCGTCTAAAATGTTTGACTCGCAGCTCTCCAACAGTCTCTCAGATGTCATATGCTGGCAGTTACTTTCCTCTGTGCCAGTTAGGGTGAAATGACGCTTCAATTGATCTTAACAACGCTTAGGCCTTTACGGCTTATACTGGGGGGGGGGGGATGGGGGGGGGGTGACCTCTGTTTTGCCGTCCTCCTTTTTTAACTGGCTGGTTAACCTCTTGTTACTAATTAATGATATTAATATGTGCATAAATGTTTAAAAGATCAGAATTCATTTTCACAGGGTTCCCCCACCATTCTGAGATTAGGATTTCAGGAGATTTCCAAGAGTTTTCCAGGAGAAAATATTCGATCTCAGGAGCGGAAAAAATGCGAACTATATATTTAGTAATAAATATAAGAATTATTATATAATATACATGTATAAAATTACAAGATCTCTCCTGAGCCTTTCGTCTCCATGCCCGACACCCAAGCTGTTGTAGATCTGCCTCCCATACATCATCAATCCATCGCATTCGGGATCTGCCTTTGGGTCAATCAGCGCGCGTGTGTGTATGTGTGTGTGTGTGGGGGGGGGGGGAGATCGAGTTGATGGTGATTAAGTGAACATGTGTTCTTAAAAAAAAAATAGTCGCAGTAACGAGAGTTTATGAAATGGAGAGTAAAACGACGTGGACTAGCCTATAGGGAGGAGGGGAGTTAGAATTTTGTAGTTTCTTTCTTTCTTTAAAAAAAATATTTGATCGCAAGTTTCGTAGGCTATATATAGACATCAGTTCCAAGCAGAGAAAGGAGATGTGGAGCACAAGGAAAGTGAAAACAAATTTAGGCCTAATGCTTCAAGGAGGACAATAGTTATAATGCTTCATGGAAGAAGTTAGATGATAGAACTAATTGAAGCATAATTTCCTATATTTTAACATGCTATTTCGCTATTTTTTACGGCCTTTCGCTCATTATGACTCCCGCGAAAATTGCGTTCGCTGATTAGGTCCGACCCCTACCGTAAGTTGACTTGAATTATAAATTTAATAGCTGATTTGGAAAAAAGAGTCAAATTTAGTTTTATCGCCCAATAGCTGAGGAGTCCGCAGATGTTTTCATTTTTTTTATAAGTTTAACCATTGCGGAGTTATAAATTCTAAACTAAAAACTGGCACAAAAGCGTTCGCCATTGGTCCTTTCCCATACGAGTAAAACACAAATAACAGAAAAGGACTAAAACTAGCATAAGTTATAAATAGCGGAAACTACAAAATACTCAGCACTGAACTATATAAACTAAAATGACACTAAATTAAAAAACATCTTAGCCCTGGCCTATATAAATTACAAATTAAAATAGATAAAATTAGGTCGAAAATTAGATCTAGCATTCTAGGAGCGTCAGCTCACATTTTATCCACTAGGTCTATTTGTTTTTTTTCTTTAAATCACTAGGTCTACTTGTTTTTTTTTCTTAATCACTATATAGGTCTTCTTGTTTATTTGTTTTAATCACTAGGTCTACTTGTTTTTTTTTCTTTTATCCACTAGCACTAGGTCGTGACTAGGTCTACTGTTTTTTTTCTTTTATCCACTAGGTCTAGGCTACTTGCTTTTTTTCTTTTAATCACTAGGTCTACTTGTTTTTTTTCTTTTAATCACTATAGGTCTACTTGTATTTTTCTTTTATCCACTAGGTCTAATTGTTTTTTTTTTTAATCACTAGGTCTTCTTGTTTTTTTCTTTTATCCACTAGGTCTACTTGTTTTTTTTTCTTTTATCCACTAGGTCTACTTGTTTTTTTTTATCCACTAGGTCCTTTTAATTTTTCTTATAATCAATAGGTCTACTTGTTTTTTTCTTTTATACACTAGGTCTACTTTTTTTTTCTTTTATCACTAGGTCTACTTTTTTTTTCTTTTAATCACTAGGTCTACTTGTTTTTTACTTTTATCCACAAGGTCTACTTGTTTTTTTTTCTTTTAATCACTAGGTCTACTTGTTTTTTTCTTTTATCCACTAGGTCTACTTGTTTTTTTTTTATCCACTATGTCTACTTGTTTTTTTCTTTTAATCACTAGGTCTACTTGTTTTTTTCTTTTATCCACTAGGACCTAGTGACTAGGTCTACTTGTTTTTTTCATTTATCCACTAGGTCTACTTGTTTTTTTCTTTTATCAACTAGGTCTACTTGTTTTTTTCTTTTAACCACTAGATCTACTTGTTTTTTTCTTTTATCCACTAGATCTACTTGTTTTTTTTCTTTTATCCACTAGGTCTACTTTTTTTTTCTTTTATCACTAGGTCTACTTGTTTTTTTTTATCCACTATGTCTACTTGTTTTTTTCTTTTATCCACTAGGACATATATAGTGACTAGGTCTACTTGTTTTTTTCTTTTATCCACTAGGACCTAGTGACTAGGTCTACTTGTTTTTTTCTTTTATCCACTAGGTCTACTTGTTTTTTTCTTTTATCAACTAGGTCTACTTGTTTTTTTCTTTTAACCACTAGATCTACTTGTTTTTTTCTTTTATCCACTAGGTCTACTTTTTTTTTCTTTTATCACTAGGTCTACTTTTTTTTCTTTTAATCACTAGGTCTACTTGTTTTTTACTTTTATCCACAAGGTCTACTTGTTTTTTTTTCTTTTAATCACTAGGTCTACTTGTTTTTTTCTTTTATCCACTAGGTCTACTTGTTTCTTTTTTTTATCCACTATGTCTACTTGTTTTTTTCTTTTAATCACTATTATAGGTCTACTTGTTTTTTTCTTTTATCCCCTAGGACCTAGTGACTAGGTCTACTTGTTTTTTTCTTTTAACCACTAGATCTACTTGTTTTTTTCTTTTATCCACTAGGTCTACTTGTTTTTTTTTCTTTTATCCACTAGATCTACTTGTTTTTTTCTTTTATCCACTAGGTCTACTTTTTTTTCTTTTATCACTAGGTCTACTTTTTTTTTCTTTTAATCACTAGGTCTACTTGTTTTTTACTTTTATCCACAAGGTCTACTTGTTTTTTTTCTTTTAATCACTAGGTCTACTTGTTTTTTTCTTTTATCCACTAGGTCTACTTGTTTTTTTTTTATCCACTATTTCTACTTGTTTTTTTCTTTTAATCACTAGGTCTACTTGTTTTTTTCTTTTATCCACTAGGACCTAGTGACTATAGGTCTACTTGTTTTTTTCTTTTATCCACTAGGTCTACTTGTTTTTTTCTTTTATCAACTAGGTCTACTTGTTTTTTTCTTTTAACCACTAGATCGACTTGTTTTTTTCTTTTATCCACTAGGTCTACTTGTTTTTTTTTCTTTTATCCACTAGATCTACTTGTTTTTTTCTTTTATCCACTATAGGTCCACTTTTTTTTTCTTTTATCACTAGGTCTACTTTTTTTTTCTTTTAATCACTAGGTCTACTTGTTTTTTACCTTTATCCTCAAGGTCTACTTGTTTTTTTTTTCTTTTAATCACTAGGTCTACTTGTTTTTTTCTTTTATCCACTAGGTCTACTTGTTTTTTTTTATCCACTATGTCTACTTGTTTTTTTCTTTTAATCACTAGGTCTACTTGTTTTTTTCTTTTATCCACTAGGACCTAGTGACTAGGTCTACTTGTTTTTTCTTTTAACCACTAGATCTACTTGTTTTTTTTCTTTTATCCACTAGGTCTACTTGTTTTTTTTCTTTTATCCACTAGGTCTACTTGTTGTTGTTTTTTATCCACTAGGTCAACTTTTTTTTTTCTTTTAATCACTAGGTCTACTTTTTTTTTACTTTTATCTACAAGGTCTACTTGTTTTTATTTCTTTTAATCACTAGGTCTACTTGTTTTTTTCTTTTATCCACTAGGTCTACTTGTTGTTTTTTTTTATCCACTATGTCTACTTGTTTTTTTCTTTTATCAACTAGGTCTACTTGTTTTTTTCTTTTAACCACTAGATCTACTTGTTTTTTTCTTTTAGCCACTAGGTCTACTTGTTTTTTTTTTCTTTTATCCACTAGATCTACTTGTTTTTTTCTTTTATCCACTAGGTCTATTTATTTATTTTTCTTTTATCCACTAGATCTACTTGACTACTTGTTTTTTCTTTTATCCACCAAGACCAAGTCTACTTGTTTTTCCTTTTATCCACTAGGTCTACTTGTTTTTTTCTTTTATCTATTAAGTTTACATGTTTTTTTTTCTTTTATCCACTAGGTCTACCTTTTTGTTTTATTTTATCAACTAGGTCTACTTGTTTTTTTCTTTTAGCCACTGGGTCTACTTGTTTTTTTTCTTTTATCCACTAGATGTACTTTTTTTTTTTATCCACTAGGTCTACTTGTTTTTTTTTTATTCTTAGGTCTACTTGTTTTTTAGCGGCCCCCGAAAGGGGAAAAGACGTTACGCTATTAGTTTTGTGTGAAATGTCTGTCCGTCAGTCCATCTGTCCCGTTTATACCTGTAAACTAGAAAAGATATTGAAAATCCGAATTTAAAATATTTTAGTCCATTCAAAGTTGTAATGCAACGGCTACTTTTTTCTTTTCTAAAAGCAAAAAATCTATTTTTAGCGGCCCCCGAAAGGGGAAAAGACGCTATTAGTTTTGTGCGAAATGTCTGTCCGTCTGTCCGTCCGTCCCGTTTAGATCTCGTAAACTAGAAAAGATATTGAAAATTCGACATCACAATATTTTAGACCATTCAAAGTTTTGATAAAACGGCTACTTTTTTTTTCTGAAAGCGAAAAATCAAATTTTAAAATAAGTTATGCAAGCATTTTTTTAAAGAGAAAAAGCTAATTAGTATGCATTATAAGTTAGACCTAATTTAAAATGAATCCATCCATCCATCCCAGTGGCGCTACAGCCCATGGAGGGCTCTGGCCTGCTTTAACACTTCCTTCCATTCAGATCTCTCCTGGGCCTTTCGTCTCCACGCCCTAACCCCAAGCTGCTTCAGATCTGCTTCCACGTCATATATCCATCGCATTCGGGGTCTGCCTTTGGGTCGCCTGCCTTTTGGTTTTTGCCTGTATACGATTTTCGCCCCTCTGTTGTCTGACATTCTTTCAAGGTGACCTGCCCAACGTAGTCTGTTCTTTTTTATTTCGTTCACTATTGGTGGGTCTTCATATAATTGATATAACTCATGGTTAGTGCGTGTCCTCCACCCTGTTTCATCCTGTATGGCACCATAGATTTTCCTAAGAATTTTCTTTCCCAAGTGTTAAGTAAATTTTCAGATGTCTTTGTCAGTGTCCAGGTCTCACTTCCATACATTGCTGCTGGTCTTATTATAGTTTTGTATATTATTTTCTTGGTTTTCCTTGAAATCGTTTTGCTCTTAAGTAAATGGTGGATGCTATAAAATGCCCTGTTGCCTGCTGCTATTCTTTCCTTTATTTCTGTTAGTAGGTCATTTTTGAAATTAATAGTACTTCCTAGATATTTGAAAGTTTGGACGTTTTCAAATTCGTGGTCTTTGATTTTGATATTTTGTCCCTCTGTTTGATTGTCTCTTGTCATTGTGATGTACTTGGTTTTACTGTCATTGACCTCAAGTCCTGCTGGTCGAGATGCTTCTTCTAGTTGTATGAAGGCTCTAGCGATGTCAGAGGTTTCTTTACCCAATAAGGCAATGTCATCGGCATAAGCAAGGTATTGTAGAGGTTGGCTGTATATCGTCCCTGTTGGTTGTGGACCCATGTTTTCTCTCCTGAAGTAGTTAGTAATTGTTCCCCTTGTGTTTATGTGTATATTTCTTATAACTCTCTCAAGTGTTAAATTGAAAAGCATGCAGGAAAGTGCGTCTCCTTGTCTTAATCCTCGTTTAATCCTAAATTCCCGTGAGTGTTCTCCTTGTATTATGACTTTGCTTTTTGAGTTGTTTAATGTCATATGTATAAGTCTTGTCAGCTTGTTGGGTATTCCAAAATCCTGTAGAGTGTCATATAGGTATTTCCTTCTGATACTGTCTTAAGCCATTTTAGTCTATGAAGAGTTGGTGGATTGGTATGTTGTATTCATGGCATTTTTCTAGTATACATCTTAGTGTGAAGATGTGGTCGGTTGTGGATTTGTTAAGTCTGAAACCACATTGGTAGTCACCTAAGATTTCTTCTGAATATTTCAATTTAAAATGAATAGCAATCTTATAAATTTCATTTTTCTGAACATATTTTTTTATTGCGGAATTTTTTTTTTGAATTTTCTTTCAGGGTTAAATAAGAGATAGAGCCTTTTCAAAACACTTAGATCAGTTATAAGACATCAGTTAGGACAGGCGCGGTGGCTGAGCGGTAAAGCGCTTGGCTTCCGAACCGGGGGTCCCGTGCTCGAATCCTGGTGAAGACTGGGATTTTCAACTTTGGAATCTTTGGGTGCCTCTGAGTCCACTCAGCTCTAATGGGTACCTGATATTAGTTGGGGAAAAGTATTGGTGGTTGGCCGTTGTGCTGGCTACTTGACACCCTCGCTAAGCGTAGGAAACAAAAAAAGATGAACTTTACATCATCTGCCCTATAGACCACAAGGTCTAAAAGGGGAACTAGTTATGCCAGGTTCACATCTAACTTTAGATTCACTTTCACCTATCCTTTGATCTGCGGGACCGTTGGGGTACTACACAAGATCTTTTAACCTTCTTTCTCCATTCTTATCTCTCATTTGTCTTTGATATAATTTCATTTGGATGTTCTTTCTGAAAATATTGAAGCCTGCCTGGGTGGACCACTTCGGGGGCCGATTTTAAGTTTGTGTTTCCACACAAACTGTCTTTTGTAACCTTGTTTAAAATTACTTATGCAAGCAATTTGTTCATAAAAAATACATCATTTTACAACTATTTACTAATAATAGTAGATCTACAACAGATATGATTTTCTCTCTGCGGCAGCTACAGGAGAAGAGCAGAGAACAAAAGCAGTCCCTCTTCATATCATTTATTGATTTGACCAATGCCTTTGACCTTGTTAGCAGAAGCGGTCTATTTGCTGTACTAGAGAGAATCGGCTGCCCAAAATAAGTTAAGAAACTAGTGTCAGCTTTTCACGAAAATATGAAGGGCACTGTTCAGTTTGAAAGTTCTTCCTCCAGGCCATTCTCCATTAAGAGCGGTGTAAAACAAGGATGTGTACTGGTCCCTACACTATTTGGCATCTTCTTCTCAGTCGTACTAACCAGTGTTTTTAAATTCCTGGAAGACGGAATATATATCCATAGCAGATCCGATGGAAGGCTCTTTAACCTGGCACGTCTTAAAGCCAAAACGAAAAGGCGTCGTATCTTGATAAGGGAGGTGCTGTTTGCCGATGACGCGGCACTCGTATCTCACTCACAAGGAGGTCTACAGAAGCTAGTGAACTCCTTAGCAGCTGCTTGTCAAGAGTTTAGCCTTACTATAAGTCTCTCCAAGACCGAAATCCTGGCACAAGAGGTCGCAGAAATACCTATAATACAAATTGGGAACCACACCCTTTCAGTGGTGCAGGAATTTACCTACTTGGGTTCAACAATTGTCAGTAACCTAGACTTAGACATCGAGATGACAAAAAGGATAGGAAAAGCTACCACAGCATTGGCAAAACTCTCCAAGCGCGTCTGGGAAAATGGTAAATTGATCACAACGACCAAAATCCTAGTCTACAACGCCTGTGTTGTGAGCACTCTCCTTTATGGCAGTGAAAGCTGGTCAACATACATGTACCAAGAAGAGCACAGATTGAATAGTTTCCACTTGCACTGCCTGAGACGTATAATGGGCATCTCTTGGAGGGACCATGTCTCCAATCAGGAAGTTTTGAGATTGGCCAATATGAACAGCATGTATGCTCTCCTGACAGAAAGAAGATTACGCTGGCTCGGACATGTCAACCGCATACCAGATGGTAGAATCCCGAAAGATATCTTATATGCTGAGCTTGTGGAAGGAGTCAGACCCAAGGGCCGCCCAAGACTAACATATAGAGATGTCTGCAAGCGAGACATGAGAGCCACAGGCATCAGCGAAAGTATGTGGGAAAACATAGCCAAAGACCGGAGTGCATGGAGACAGACTGTGCGTACTGGGACAACCCTTGCTGAGAACAAAAGAATTGAAGCGGCCTTAAGTAAGAGGGAAAACAAGAAAGCTGCCATGTCCGCTAGCCCTAAATCAGAGGCATACACATGTACGAATTGTGGCAAAGTCTGTCGTTCTAGAATTGGCTTGATTAGCCACACCAGATTCTGCCCCGTCTCAAGATTAAGCCAAAACCAGTGACTCATTTGGGCGCATCCATTGCCTTTCGAGACAAAAGGAGCCATATATACTATTAATAGTAACAAACACTAGAGGCTCTTTAGTAGGGTAGATGACTATTTACCATATTTTGAACACATTTATGCAAATGATTTTAGATTTTTTGTGAAAAAAATTTTTTTTACAGATGTATTGCTAAGTTATGTAAGTTCTGTCATACTAACTACTACGTTTACACACACACAAATTTTTTACTTTTTTTTTAAAGAGAAAAATTCTATTTAGTATGCATATAAGTTAGACATAATTTAAAACAACAATTAATAAGTAGTTTTTCATATTATCGCGTGAACTGCAGTGCGATACTGCAATAGAACACTGAACTAAATGATTTTTTTTCTTGAGGATTTGAAAAAGAGATTTGCCCTTTACAAAATAATTAGATCAATTAGATATTCATTAAAAGACATTAGGCCAGGTTCACATCTAACTTCACATTCATTTTCACCTATCCTTTTGGTCTTCTGGACTGCTGGGGCACCACACAAGATCTGTCAACCTTCTTTCTCCATTCTTCTCTGTCATTTTTCTTTGATAGAATTTCATTCTGATGTTCTTAAAATATTAAAACCTGCTTTTTTAAATGCCTGGGTGGACAACTTTGGGGGCCGATTTTGAGTTTGTGTTTCCACACAAACTGTCTTTGTAACCTTGTTTTTAATACACTATGTCTGCTTCTTTTTTTCATCCACTAGGACTACTTGTCCTTTTCTTTCATCCACTAGGTCTACTTGTTTACACTATGTCTGCTTCTTTTTTTTTCATCCACTAGGTCTACTTGTTTATACTATGTCTGCTTCTTTTTTTTCATCCACTAGGTCTACTTGTCTGCTTCTTTTTTTTCATCCTCTAGGAGTACTTGTCCTTTTTTTTTCATCCACTAGGTCTACTTGTTTATACTATGTCTGCTTCTTTTTTTTCATCCACTAGGTCTACTTGTTTATACTATGTCTGCTTCTTTTTTTTCATCCACTAGGTCTACTTGTTTATACTATGTCTGCTTCTTTTTTTTTCATCCACTAGGTCTACTTGTTTATACTATGTCTGCTTCTTTTTTTTCATCCACTAATAGTACTTGTCCTTTTTCTTCATCCACTAGGTCTACTTGTTTATACTATGTCTGCTTCTTTTTTTTCATCCACTAGGTCTACTTGTTAATACTATGTCTGCTTCTTTTTTTTCATCCACTAGGTCTACATGTTTATACTATGTCTGCTTCTTTTTTTTTCATCCACTAGGAGTACTTGTCCTTTTCTTTCATCCACTTGGTCTACTTGTTTACACTATGTCTCCTTCTTTTGTTTTTTTCATCCACTTGGTCTACTTGTCGTTTTCTTGTATCCACTAGGTCCTCTTGTTTTAATTTATTTTTTTAACCTCTTTAACTTTTATGGTAGGCCTAATGTTTTCTTTACTATGCTTATTTATATTTGTTTAATTTTTTACTAATCTATTTTGATTACATTCCTTTTTTTTTTAAGCTTTTCCTAAATTATTTTTACATCATTTTTTTTAATTAAAAGAAAAACAACAACAATAATAAAAAAACAAACAAACAAGAATGTGGTAGACGTTGGTTACAGTTTATGTATCAATTTATTTCATTTCAATGCAAAGGTTAAAATAAACTAAAACAGTTTGCATTGATGTTAACAGTTTATTCAGGTGGACTTAATATATTGCTGAAAGTACGCTCCCTGAAAAGATTAATAACAAACTTAAAAAAAAAATAACTTGATAATATTGAAACAAATTCAATAATGATACATTTATTCAAATGGTTTTAAATTCAGCTAGAGGTCATTGAAAGAAGGTTTTCAGAACTATTTCTTATTGTACATATAAATGTTATGGGCGACGTGCTAAATGCAGACATTTTATAGATTGACTTGTGTTGTTATCAAAATTATGAAATGGTTCTAAATTTCCTATTTTGCTTAAACTTTCAATAGGATAACTAGTTTTACGTCAGATTATGTTGAAAATGCACTATTTAAAAATATATTTATAAGTAAAATAAAAAGAAAATAATTAAAAAACATTTATCGAAGAACTTGATTTGTGAAGTCGAAAAATACAGTTGTTGGCAAATATTTCTCTAGCATATATTAAATATCATTTCAATTTTCGAATCTTAGAAAAAATCTTTAATCAACGAATCGTAATATAAAATAATAGTCCACATTATAAATATAGTTTTTGTCTAGTTTCTTCCAATTAGTCTACAACAAAGGCATAGTAAGTAAAGGTAAAAGGTGTCGCAGTTATCTATGTACTTGCATTGTAAAAATGTTCTTAATTTAATAGTGTCGCTTTCATCAATAGATGATGACGTATCGCGCTATTTAATTTTATTGTGTAGTAGGTGATTTCCCTTTGTCGCTTCGTCATATTTTTAGCGGCCCCCGTAAGGGGAAAAAGCCGCTATTAGGTTTGTGCAAAATGTCCGTCTGTCGGTCTGTCACACTCAGATCTCGAAAACTAAAAGAGATATGAAAAGTTTAGGTGCAACTTTTGATTTTCTAAAAGGAAACCGTTTAATTTATAAAATTAATTATGCAAGCAATTTTTTTTTTAAAATACACAAATTCTAAAACAATCACGTAAATGTAAGGGAGGCAATGTTACAATATGCTAACAAAGATGAACAATTTTTGTGTATTTTCAGTATCACTAAATCAAATATATTTATAAAATGTACAAGAAATGTTTACAACAAATAGAAATAATAGTTAAAGGTGTTTTTTTCTGGTCAACTAGCTGCTAAAATTAATAGAAAACATTTCAGTTTGTTTATAAAGGCTAACATGGGCGTAGCCAGGATTTTTTTTCGGGGGGGGGGGTTTGGGGGGGTGATTTTTTTCTCCCCCCCCCCCCCCGCGAATTTTTTTTTTATATGTATTTATGTGTGTGTGTGTGTGTAAATAATCTTTATTGCATTCTGACCCTTCATTCTTTCGGAAGACGTTTATTGTGCCCTAGAATAGGTTCTTCCATGAGTTAGTGGAAAAATTGTAGATTCCCCGTCAATACTAGCAAGGGGGTCTGGGGGAGCGCTAGGAGCTCCCCCCAGCGCGGGGCGAAGCCCCGCCGCCAAGCACTATTTCTGATATTGAAAGCCAACAAAATGCATATTCTGAGGTATCTACAGTGCATTTTTCTGCTGTTAAAAAGTTTTATTTCAAAAACCAAATGTGCTATTCTTACTGACTTAGACCCTCCCGCGCCGTTTGGCGCATTTGCCGTCAAGCTGTTTTCATAAAATTGTAAACTCTCTGCCATTACTAGCAATGGGGTCTGGGGAGCGCTAGCGCGGGGCGAAGCCCCGCCGCCAAGCACTATTTCTGGTATTGAAAGCCAACAAAATGCATATTCTGAGGTATCTACACTGCATTTTCCTTCTATTAAAAAGTTTTATTTCAAAAACCTAATGTGCTATTCTTACTGACTTAGACCCTACCGCGCCGTTCGGAGCAATTGACGTCAAGCTGTTTCCATAACAATCTGTCACTGGTAATGTCTGAAGCCTCTTCCCACCTGCCATGAGGACCTCAATGAATGAGTGGCGTCAAGTTGTACTAGGATATCATTGCAACTCTTCTTATGCGTAACTCATTTTGTCGGAGAACATGTCCCGCAAACCTCATGCGTCGCTCTCTCACAATCTTACTAAAGGGTCGACTCCCAGTTCGGCATAGGATTTCCTTGATTTAAACCCGATCTCTATAACTGACTTCTAAAATCTGTCTTAGCCATCTTTGTTGAGCCACATTTAGTGTTTTTCAATTTCGGCAGATGACTATTCACTACAGTTTATTAAGGGAGCCCTGCCACTGGTAAAATGTGTAACCAGTCTTGAATACGCTCTTGGAATTAAGTGACTGTAGTTTGCTTTAGATTTTATATCGAAAAGAGAAGTTTTGTCGTCAAAATCATCTGTTGGGGGTTTTCCACCTCAAAATGCTCTGTAGGGGGATCTTAAACTTAAAACCATCTGGAGGGGTTTTAAACTTTAAACAAACGCCCTCTGTAGAAGAGGGGTTTAAACTCAAAACCCCTTTTGGCAACGCTCATAGCATTTTGAGTGCGTAATTTGCTTTTTTTCTTACACTGAAGATGTATTTTTTAGCCTCAAACCCCCTGGCGGGGGGTTTAAACTCAAAACCCCTTTGGCTACGTTCATAGATTTTAGTGTGAGTAATTTGCTTTTATTTATATTGAAGAGGTACTTTTTAGCTTCAAACTCCACTTAAGGGGAGTTTAAACTCAAAACCCCTTTGACTACACTCAAAATATTTTGAGTGTATAATTTGCTTTGTTTTTATTATTAAAGAGGTATTTTTTTTACCTTCAAACCCCGCTGAAGTGGGGTTTAAACTAAAAACTAAGTCAAAACCCATTTAGCTACGCTCATAACATTTTGAGTGTGTAATTAACTTTTTTTTTTATATTGAAGAGGGGGTTTATCGTAAATTTTGGAGTGGGTTTTAAAATAAAAATCTCCTTTAACTGTGCTCTTGGAATTAGGGGATTTTCGTTTGCATTTTTGTTTTGTTTTGTTTTATAGCAGAGGGGGGGGGTTAACTGCAAAAACCCCAAGTAGGGGGTTTAAAACTCAAAACCCCTAGTAGGGGTTTTAAACACAAAACCCCTAATAGGGGTTTTTAAACTCGAACCCCCCTGGTAGGGGGTTTTAAACTCAAAACCCCTTGGTAAGGGGTTTTAAACTCAATACCCCATTGGTTGTGCTGGGGCAATTGATGGTTTAGTATTAAAATCTCAACTTAAATAAACAAAATTAAAGCAAAAAATCATTCACTAAATTCCGATCCCCCCCCCAAGGGGGGGGATTTCATTTCGGGGGGGGTTTGAACCCCCAAAACCCCCCCCTGGCTACGCCCATGAAGGCTAATAATGCACTTTGTATGTAAATATCATGCACATTTTTTAAAATGGCCTTTTTATGCAGCGACTTTCTTGCAGTAGCGTAACGTAGCAACATGAAATAACGCTAAACCTATTCCTTAAACTTTAAAAGAAAATCAGATTTTATTTATTTTTTGTTTAGTGCCCCCATCCGAATAAAAGAAGCTTATTTTTTGTGCGCTTAGTCTGTTGGTCGGCTATTGTAAATCTGACTTAACCTTTAATTTTTCATTCAGGAATATTGCAATAGTTTTAAGTATCTATAATAGATTGTTCAGGATGTTTTGTGAAAAACAAATCAATGCCAACGAATATTTGTTTGCTCTTCTAACTTATATTAGATTTCATGTCCATGCTTAAACGTTGCAATAAACACATGATCTTTAATACATTGTTCCGTTTTTATAATGTAAATAGCATATAAATGCTAAATAAAAATATCTATACTGATTTATATTTCATTAACAATAAAATTGTTCCGGATATTGTTTTATAAAAAATAAATTATGTCAAATGATTGTTTGAAATCGCATAATTGACTAATATTACACTTATATTCTCTGACACTATAGTTTATTTATAAATAGCAATTGTTCCGAATTTTTAACATAAAACAAATTTATGTCAAATAATTTTATGGTTGTTCCGGATTTTTTATGAAAAATATTTTAACTCTATTTATGTAAAATAGCACTTCTCTCTTACACTACATTTAACTTTCTAGCTAAAACGTTAGAAAATCTAATTATAGTTAATATTATGTTCCGATTTTTAAGGAAAACAACTTCCTAACACTAAAGTATGGTTTGAAAATCTCTCCATAAGGCTATGGTACATCTAATTTTCATAAAAAACCATCCCACAAATTTAATTTACTGTATTTGATTATTCTGGAATCCTATAAATATATAAACATCAGGAACAATCTATTATAGAAACTTAAAACTAAAGCGATGTTTCGAAAGGAAAATAAAATTTTAATCAGATTTTCAATAGCTTTTACTCATTTTTTCTCGCCATTAACATGACGAACAGACATACTGACAGACAAAACAAAAAAAAGCGTCTTTAATCCTTTTATATATATATATATATACATATTTAGTCTAACTAGCCCATCAAATGAAATGCTTAAAGAACTCACTCGGTGCACCAATGTCTATGAACCCTCGAGAGCTAGCTGCTCGTATAGAAGACATTTTTTAGCCTAACTAGGACGTTTGACGTAATGGATTTTTTCTTTGACGTCATATGGAGTTAATTCTTTAAATGAAATGCTTAAAGATCTCACTCGGTGGACCAATGTCTATGAACACTCGACAAGCTGCTCGTAGAGATGGCATTTTTTAGTCATATGGAATAAATTCTTTAAATGAAATGCTAAAACAACTCTGTATAGTAATGTTTATTAAACCTCGTAATGTGACTCGCATTTTAAAAAGACAAAATAGCTAGATTTAAATCTAATCTAGATTTTTACACTAGATCTAGATTTTTTTTACACTAGAGCTAGATTTTTAACACTAGATCTAGATTTTTTTTTACACGAGCCAGACTTTTAAAACTAGATTTAGATTTAAGTTCTAATTAAAATCATTGTAGAATCTAGATCTAGAGTTTCTAGGTCTAGTTTAGAATGTTTGTTGTTTTACATGTTTCGAATGTTCCTTCAGAGTTGTAGTCCAAACCTCCCGCAGGACGATGGGGATGGGAGCGGGCGGGTTTGAACCTGGGATCATCGATGAATCTAAACGATAGTGCAGCGCGCAAACCGCATTACCAGACATCCATGATTTAGACTAGATAAAGATCTATAATTTTAATTTCTAGACTTAAGTGTAGATTTCTATTTGTAAAGTCTAGATTGTTAATATGTCAATATTGCAATGTTATAAAATACTAAAACTAATCTACTATTTACAAATTTAATATTCCAATTAGTGTATTAATTGATTATCTAGTGTTTTTTTTTACATAAATCTTATCTAAATTACATCTACATTATCCCAAATATATATTTTATATCTAGATTTAGTAGATATAGATATTGAGAGTGCTAAATTAGAAGTTTAATTTAGGTAGATCTACATCCTCATTCTAGTTCCATTGAAATGAAAATGCTCAATACATAAAGATTATCTAAAATCGCTCTTCTGACATATTGTACATATCCGGTAGTTGTCACTCCGTAATGTGTAGGTATATTATCAATAATAGGTTATTAGTTTGTAACCAGTTTATCATTAGGTTAAGAGCAATGCCTGGTCGTGCGGTTAGCATGCAGGACTGATTATCTCTACGGTCTCGGTTTCATACCCTGCTCGATGCCATCCTCCGTCGACCAGCGGGAGATTTTACATTAAATTTTTTTTTTACAACGCCAAATAAATCTTTGAAACATTATTCCTTTTAACAATCAAAACAAAATCACGTCTTGCATATTCCTTGCGAATATGCGGATCCGACAGGGATCCGTCTCCAAAGGGGGCCGCCTCTGAGTTTGTCTGGCAACACAAACTCTCTTTGTAATCTTGTTAACAATTCTTTAAAATAATGTTTTTACTTCTCAAAAAATTCTAATATGAATTTCAAGGCTCTAGATACATTGCAAATCCAACCGATCTGTTTCTTGAAATGAAAAGATACCACCACTGTTTGATAAAGTTATTTTTATGAGGGTTAATGATCGCCAACGTAAAACATATGTCTTTGAAGATAAATATTTAAAAAAGAAGTACACTGATAAGTGTTGTTTAATACGCCTGCTTGTAACTTTTGTTTACATAACAATAATATGTATAAGTTCTGATAAACAAAATTTCGGAAGACGGAGGAAAAATTAAGTAGATTAATTAGATTCTAAACTAAATTTTGTGTATATTTAGGACATTGGTATATATTGTGAGCTATAGTCCTTAAGTTATTTATACAAAAGGAAAATCGCAGATTGAGTTAAGGTTTAGAGAAGGTGACTAAGAAAAAATATTTGGGTTCAAATTTTATCTTAATAGTTACTCTTATACTAAAAACTTTCTAATGAATTCTGAATCTTCCAAAACATTATATTTCTTTAAGTAATTAAGACAAATTCATGTGCAATTACAAAGATTCTATCACCATGACGGTTTGTTTACACACGACCGTCGGCCGAGAACAATGGAGCGCGCTTGAATGGAGAGGGTGTCCGTTCAAGGGGCGCAACTTTCGTTAGAGTAAAATGAGTAAAGGGGAGATAATTCATATATCTTCTCTAAGAACAGTATTAGTGCGCTTAGTAAAATTATCACGGTTGTCAGCCGAGATAAAGAAAATAAAATAAGATGTACAAATATATACATGGTTGCATAAACGATCAATTGTTTGTTTGAGATTATTATTTCCCCTTATATGTACATTTTATATTATTATTTCCCCTTTTATGTACATTTCTATATTGCTACTATTAGCCATCTATTTTCCAAATGCCCTTTTGTCATCCTCTCCCCATTGTGCTCTAAAGCAATTTTACCAATCTGACGAATGCACCTCAGTCGAGGGCATCGATAAGATGCATGAGAGACATGTCCTAACTTGTCTTTATTTATCCGCAGCCTCCCTCAGGTGTCTGCCTATTTATTTGCTATCAAGAATCACCTATTGCCTATGTGCTTAGTGCTATTCAGCGCTGCACTTGCCTACTAAGATCTACCCAACTATTTGTTTGGATCAACTGCCTATTTATTTGGCATTGTCTGCCTAGTCAACTGCCTATTTGCTATTGAGTATCTTCTACTGACAACGTGGATCTACTCAACTCTACTACTTTGCGCTATCGGCCTTGCCCGCCTATTCGACAGCCTACATGTCATCTTATTAGGTGCGAGTCCCTATAGACTCAGATCTGTGCGAGACGTCATAGCTACGCCAACCCTCTGCAACTCACTGGACATATCCTGTCAACTACGCTGCCCACGGTAGCCGGCCACCCGCCCTACTGTGCCCACTACAGATATCAGAACTTTGGATTGAGATTCCACAAGAACTGAAACACCGGCGTCCCTCTATCCGCTAGAGCGCCACCTCCAGCTGCAGAACCTCAAGCCAGGATCACAGCCAGCTGCGACATCAACAGGACAACCAGCTAAGTTCAGAAGACAAATAAATAAATATTCTTCATTTTTAACTTTGTATCTTTCTTTCATTGCTTGTCTAGTTGCGTGCCTGCTCCCGATTTATATGCTGAAGGTTTGGTGTGTGATAGCTTTAAAAATAATCATCCCCTAGACATTAAACGCGCCAAACACACATCACTTTCCCCAACCTGTCACAATGATAACGACGAATAATGTAAGTCTTCTGTCTCTTTTTAATAATAATTGCTAATGATTGCATTAAAGATGAAAATTGTAACAAATAAAAATATAAAAATTGTGTAATTTCTTCACTAAAATACAAAAGAAAAAGTATTGTTTTTCTTCCGAGGAGGGGAGATGTGGCAATTGCATCAATCGCATTTCCCACGGTTTCACCTGGTACCAATCACACTAATTCTTTATTTTTAGATTATATTGTGGTAAGACATATTATATAAATGGTTTCAAATGTAATTAAATAGTTTATATTATATAGATATTCAACAATTTTTTGCCGGAATAAATCAATCTCCCTACCTACAAAAATCAGTGCCTAAAATCAGTTGTTATCTCACTTTTACATGGATCTGAGACACAGCTATTCAATTAAAAGCAACCAAGTCATCTTGAACGCTTTTACCAAAGATGCTTGAGCTCCATTATGGACATACGGTGGCAAGATCGAACTACAAACAGTGATGTCCTTGTGAACTCCGATATGGACAGTATATATATATATATATATATATATATATATATATATATATATATATATATATATATATATATATATATATATATATATATATATATATATATATATATTCGTCCATCGTGGTTTGATTATGACCACTTTGTCATCCAGGGGGCTGAGGGCTTTGCACAGGGGTTTTATGCCTCCTCATGTGACTGGTGAGACCTATGTGAGCCCGGAATGTTCGGCCGCACACTGGGCAGGTTATTCCAGCTGGAGCTAGTGTCGTTTGCTTTGCTTTTCTTCTCTGGCGTTTTTCTTCTGCCAGCGTTGTTCTCTTTTCCTCAGCAACCTGTGCGCCAGTTTTCACAGCGCGACGCCATGATGCTCTGTCATGTGCCTCTGTCTCCCAGGTGCCTGGGTCTATGCTGAACGCCTTCAGAGAAGCTTTGAGGGTGTCCCTGAAGCGCTTTCTTTGACCACCTTGCGAGCGCTTTCTTTCGCTTAGTTGGCCATACAAGAGTCGTTTAGGGATGCGGTGGTCTTCCATTCTACAGACGTGTCCTGCCCATCGCAGCTGGGACTGCATCAGGATTGTGTGGATGCTTTGCAGACCCGCTCTTTGAAGGACTTCAGTGTCTAGTATTTTTTTCTTGCCATTTGACATTCAGTATTTTTCTCAGACATGTCATGTGGAAGTGATTCAGTTTCTTTGCACGTTTTCTGTACACTGTCCATGTTTCTGAGGCATAGAGCAATGTAGGGAGGATGATGGCTCTATAGACTCCTAGCTTTGTATTTGTGGTGATACCATGTCTGTTCCAGACATTTTTAGACAGTTTGCTATATGATGCACTGGCCTTGGCGATACGCAGGTCGATTTCACTATCGATTTTTCCGTTTCTGGAGAGTGTGCTGCCAAGATATGTGAATTTTTCCACTGCGTTTATATCCTGTCCATTTATAGTGATGCTTGGATCCGAGTAGGCTTTCGCAGGAGCAGGTAAATATAAGACTTAAGTCTTGTTTGTGTTAATGATAAGGCCAAAGTCTGAGCATGCTCTTGAGAAATCACTGACGATGCTCTGCAGATCATTTTCAGAGCAGTCCTTTAGGGCACAGTCGTCAGAAAATAGCAAGTCTCTGATTAGTGCTGAATTTGTTTTTGATTTTGCTTTAAGCCGCCTCGGGTTAAATAGGCCACCATCAAATCTGTATGATATATTTATCCGTTGTTTTCTCCATTTGTGAATGCATCTGTCAGCATAGCGGAGAACATGATACTGAAGAGTGTAGGTGCTAGGACACAGCCTTGTTTTACCCCGTTTAATACTTCGAAGGGCTCTGATGGTTCTCCACTTTCTTGGACACGAGCCTTCATGCCATCATGAAATAGTCTCACAATGGTTATGAATTTTCGTGGACAGCCATACTTTGACATAATCTTTCTTCTCTGCTAACAGTGTCGAATGCCTTTGTTAGGTCGACATATATTGAGAACAGGTCAGCATTTTGTTCTTGGCATTTTTCCTGGAGCTGCCTTGCTGCAAAGATTATGTCAATGGTTCCACGCTCTTTTATGAAGCCGCACTGGCTTTCTGGTAGTAGACCATGTTCTATGTGTTGCATGAGCCGATTTAGTAGGATGCGTGCAAGGATTTTCCTAGCAATAGAGAGAAGAGATATTTCTCTGTGGTTGTCGCAGATTTATGATGGAAGGTGTATTGAGAACCTTTTCGAAGTGCTCTGCCCAGCGTTTTAGGATTTCTTCCTTACCATGGACAGTATAGAGAGACTTCTTAAAGTCCGACAATTACGCTGGGCTCGGCATTATTCCAAATGGGAAAGGAAAGTATGCCAAAAGCAGTTTTTTTTTGTGTGAGTTAAAATTGGGTCATCGTAACAGAGGTGTCACAGTTATCTGCGTAGTTGTATAGTGGATTATCTCTCTATTTAATAGCGCTGCGTTCATCACTAGGCGATGACGTCATTTGCGCTATTTTATTATTTCTTTTGTAGTGTTAGTAATCTCCCCTTGTTGCTTAGTCATTATTTCTTGTGACGTAGAGTGATTGCGCTTTATGACTTTCGTCATAAATCGTCTGTTCATTCTCTCCATCTTGTGTTGAAGAGACAAGTCACATTTGGAATTTCTCCTTGGATCTGATATTGAATAGTCTTATCATTGTTCCTTGGATATATTTCTTATTGGATTATATTGACTCCTGTTTAGTGTGAGTTTTATTTTTGCATTGTATAGTTATTACTATTTGGATTTGATCGTATTTGTAATTCTATAATTAGACTAGAAGATTAGACGAATCTTTTCTTTTATCTTTCTATAGGGTCTTAGTCTCAGTGTTAGACTCAGTGCCAGTCTCAGTGTTAGACTCAGCGCCAGTCTCAGTGTTAGACTCAGTGCCAGTCTCAGTGTTAGACTCAGTGCCAGTCTCAGTGTTAGACTCAGTGCCAGTCTCAGTGTTAGACTCAGTGCCAGACTCAGTGCCAGTCTCAGTGTTAGACTCAGTGCCAGACTCAGCGCCAGTCTCAGTGTTAGACTCAGTGCCAGTCTCAGTGTTAGACTCAGTGCCAGTCTCAGTGTTAGACTCAGCGCCAGTCTTAGTGTTAGACTCAGTGCCAGTCTCAGTGTTAGACTCAGTGCCAGTCTCAGTGTTAGACTCAGTGCCAGTCTCAGTGTTAGACTCAGTGCCAGACTCAGTGCCAGTCTCAGTGCCAGACTCAGCGCCAGTCTCAGTGTTAGACTCAGTGCCAGTCTCAGTGTTAGACTCAGTGTTAGACTCAGTGCCAGACTCAGTGCCAGTCTCAGTGTTAAACTCAGTGCCAGACTCAGTTCCAGACTCAGTGTTAGACTTAGTGCCAGTCTCAGTGTTAGACTCAGTGCCAGTTTCAGTGTTAGACTCAGTGCCAGACTCATTGCCAGACTCTGTGTTAGACTCAGTGCCAGTTTCAGTGTTAGACTCAGTGCCAGACTCAGTGTCATCTCAGTTTTGTCTCAATTTTTCATTATTGAGATTTCATCTTTATTCTACAGTACTGAGGTCTTCATCTCAGTTAGTCTGTCTGACGATGCAAGTTTTGTTTTCACGTGTCTGAGGTTCCTGATTCCAGACTGCGGGTTGATGTGTCCAGACCTGGTGATACAGTGTGAACTAGGAACTTTTTGATTAGTGGTCGTCGGTGAACAGTATCCGGGTCAGAAGCTAAATCTACGGGGATTACCAGTTGTTGTCTTGAAAGTATATGTGGACAATTGTACTGAACCATATAATTAAGGGGATTTTTCATATCATATTATATGCACTTATATTTGCTTATCATTTCATATATCAGATGTCATTATCATTTGTAAATATATCATTATATTAAATTCATAATTTTATTTAAATCATCATACACCTCGTTTATTAATTTATGTATAACAGAGTGTGTATGGTGTGACTCTGGCTGAACTTGGTCCTAAAATATTACAAGTTACAAAGTAATATAAAACACACATTTGTAATTCAAAATTACTGTATAATTTCTAGACACATTAATAATAATTCAGTAATTTCCTTCAACAAAGACCTTACAAGAGGTGCCCCACGGAAACGCTTTAAAGACCAAGTTGAAGAGAGTAGCTGGCTGAAGGCAGTACAAAACTACTAGAGCTCACAGGCCACCGTTTATACATTTGAGGCCACAGAAATTCCTTTACGCGTAAAAGACAAAAAAAAAAAAATCTAAATAGATCACAAGCGGACAATAGTTATGTATGCCCTGGATAGGGCAAACATGTTGATTGCAGCGGGACTGCGCAGCCTAGTGGAATACTGAACTCCTCATCTATCTTATCTTAATATTATATTATAGAAAGTTTTAGTCTACTTATTTATTGATCACTGATAAAACATTTTAATACAAGATTTGGATTAACCAAATATGTTGATTTATAACACCTTTATTTTGACAATGTTTAAAATTTATTTAACAATGATCTTTTGCACACTTCTTTGCCAAAAGTCAGTATTCTGTCATTCTCTCCGTAATTATTTTATCCGTATTGACATGATTCTCTAATTTGCTCAGTAGTATTTCATTACCCCTGTTATTATTAACCTTCAATAACGTTTTTGTTATTAGAAAATGTTTTATTCGGTATAGAATTAAAGGCGAACCCATGTTTTTTTTTAAGACAAAGTAAAGTTGATATAATCTAACAATAATTTAGTTTAATGAAATCAAATCTACGATGGTATCGTCAATTAAGAAAAAAAAAGAGTTATTATTTTGTATTTTGGTGGTGATGTTGAAAAGAGTAACTATGTATTAGTAGCCAGCTGAAAGAAATCATACACAGCGACTCTAGACGAGCGGTCAACAGCGAACAGTGACGACAGTCTACGTTTCTGGAAAACCTGTGTTGTGAGCAGTATTCAGTCGAGTTACGTCGGATATAGTCATGTGATCATTCAGAAGGATCGAACGACGTTTCGTCGCTTTCTAGGAGGCCCTTTTGGACCTTCTATAAAGACCCAAGGTATCACAAACAAGAACGTTAAGCTCAATGTGGTTTCGTACAGCGTATTACGACGGTTAAGTTTGGAGTACAGTCAAGAAAATCTCACGTGTACGAGACGAAGTCACGACCTACAACCAGCCCAGTGCATTGTGAAGCCAGCATGGAACAGTTGAGCCCAGAGCAAGTCCGAGTTGAGGTGGAGAGGTTGAGGTAGAGCTTGATACAGTGGTGGAGAAGGATTGTACAGTCAGTTTTGCACTTTTGTACTTTAAAAAATAATTGTGCGAAATTTCAACTTTCTCCGAGATTTGATGTGGAAGAAATAACATGTTCAAACGTTTTAAACAGAAAGACAGATAGGCAGTGAGTTGTAATAAGCTTTGTACATGTTAGAAATTATATATAACAATTGTAAAAATAGAGAATGTATTATTAATTTTACTAAGAAAATAATCTTCATTTTTAATTTTAGTATTGCTTTTAAATTAATTTTAAAGCATGTTAAGACATGATTAGGATAACTGGCGGACCCAGGGGGGTTGGTAGGGGCGATCGCCCCCCCCCCACTCTGCCGATCCTCCCCCCCCCCCCGAAAGGGGGGAGACGATTTTTAGTATAGAAAAATTACACAATTTGTATACGAATTTATTACTTATGTTAATAATATATACTAATTATTTATATTTCAACTTATTTTTAGTTTACTTCGCCCTCCCCTTCTAGTATGTTGGCCGATTAGGTGGGGTCGGGAGAGAGCGATGGCATCAATCCCCCCTATAAACTTTCGAGTGGGGGGGTGGTCCAATTTATTTGTAGAATTCAAAGCTTGCTAACAGAATCAATTAAATATATATATGATTAAAACTTTTTATTTGTATTTTAACCGATCTTCATATTATGTCGTTCCCCTCTTGGCCGATTGGAGGGGGGAAGGGGCGAATACCTCTACTGCCCTTTCCACCTAAAACCTTTGAGTGGGGGGCGGTCCTACCGTTTTGTGTCATAGTTTGTGAACAAAATTAGTTGAATTAATATATACATTTTTTATTATGTCGCTCCCCTTCTGATATTTTGGCCGATTCGGTGGGGTTAAGGGGGGTGGGGCGATTGCATGTACTACCCTCCCCACCCTAGCCCTCTGATTGGGGGGGTCCTTTTTTATGGAGAAATCATAGTATGTGAACAAAATTAGTCGAATATCTGTATAATTTAAACTACGTATTGATATGTCAACCCATTTTATATTATGTCGCACCACACTCTAATCTCAAAGTTTATGATTAGTAAATATAAAATGAAAAATACTTTGCTTTGGAAAAGTTATAATTCAAACGAAATATTTCAGTATAAGAGTCAAGTTAAGATGAGTTCTATTCCCACATATCCTTTCGATAGTCGCCCTTTTAACCTTTACTCAATCTGATATTTTTCTAGTTAAATAAATTTGGGACTATAACTCACAATTTATGCTTGAATTTTGCTGAATATTTTTTATCGAATTTTTTTTTTTCGGCGGCGATCCTCGAAGCCTTAATCTAAATATGTGGGGTATCTTATCTTTTCAAGGAACAAATCGGTTTTATTTGCAATGTGTTAAGGGCCTATAAATTCATATTATAATATTTTTCAATATTATTCAAAAGGTCATTTATAATAGGTTGAATAATGAGCTTTAGGTCAGGAGAATGCGTTTCTTCAGTGAAGAAGAAGAAAACGCTTTTGGCATCGGAGCTTCGACCGAGCCTTACTGATAATAATAAGCTGTAGATGTCAGCATAATGCGTTACTGCAGTGAAGAATGCAAGAAAACGCTTTTGACGTACTTCGCCCCGAACTCCACTGATGAATAATGAGCTATAAATGTCAGGAGAATGCGTTTTTTTTCAGTGAAGAATACAAGAAAACGCTTTTGGCGTCGGGGCTTCGACCCGAACCCCACTGATACATAATAAAGCTGTAGATGTCAGGAGGATCGTTTCTGCGGTGAAAAATGCAAGAAAACGCTTTTGGCGTCGGGACTTCTCACCTAACCCCACTAAGGAAGCTTACAACGCTCCCCCAGACCCCAAAGCTTGCAAAAGAAAGGCCTCAGCATGATTGTTTTTTTTTTTTCGCCGAAGGTTGAGAAACACTGCTTTATTTTAGTCTCATATAGATATGTATATATTGTGTTACGAATCTCACTATCCAGGCTCTCTGCAAACTGCACCATACACCACCAACTTAAAGAACTTGACAACTCAGGGCTCCAAAGTAACGTAACACTTTAATAGTTGAATAAATAACAGCCAATACTGTACAATTGGCAGCACGTAACACAGGCTGTACAAATATCTCTCCGTATCAACCATACCGCCGTATCAACTCTCGCACTGGCCTCTCCGTCTCGTTCCGGGCTTGCACTGGGTCCAACAGTTCAGGACTGACTTCACACACTAGGCTCGTTGTGTCGGACTCGATCACAGACCAAGATCAAGACGCCGTTCGTCTCAACTGTACTTAATAGTAGTCCGCACTAAACCGTCGTAATGCTCCGTACAGAACCACACCGCTGAACTGTGCTGTAGTCGACCGTGTTCTGAACCCCTGTGGTGAACCTCCTTTCTGAACCGTCTTGACTGCGACACCTCCGCTCTTATATAGGGTCCCTACTGGCCTTCTCGAACCGGACAGAACGCCGCTCGACGTTTCTAGGTGGTCAGATGACTACAACTCTCGTGACGCTCCTGAGCTCTGTTCACGACGGCGATCCTTCCCGAACCGTCCTGTTGATACTCGACTCGGCTGACCGTCGTAGCTCGTCACGGTTGACAGCTCGTCTAGCGCTGGCCTGGGGCGATTTGCGTCGGCTGACTACACACACACCACTACCCCCCCATCTGTGCCACCACCAGGTTTATAACAATATATATATGTACGCACGTTTATGCATAGGGTTAGGGTTTACTGGGCGTTAGGGTTAGGGTTTAAAAAAATCGCACCCCCACTCGAAAGTTCTGGATCCGCTTGTGATTAGGATTTGGTTATTTGTTTCGGGAATAGGGGAAAAGTTTTACTTAGCGACGATAACGTAAAGTTGTTAAAATGGAAGAACGCTCTTGGATTTGATAGAGACCGACAAGACGCTTTTTCTACGACAGCAATAATAAGAAGTAGTTTATGGACATGATTGACATCGGACCATTCCCTTCTTGAAAATTAAACTTATTTGTTGACCAACATCAGCGTCGACTACATATCTTGATTGTTTTGGCTTTTCGCCGGTGTTTGAAAGTTACCTCCTGTTTATTTCATTGTTTGTATTTGACATGGCGGAAGAGCCATAACAAGCAACAGACAAAAATGAACAAAAAAAAAAGTTTATCCTTCTGTGCTAATATTAAAAACTGCAATTAATAACTTACCTGCATATAGGTTCATCTTCATACCACTCTTTCTCTCTACATGCAACAGAAAAACAAATTTGTCAACAACAGAGCATTAAAAATACTAAAAAAAGCTTTATTAAGTGTAATTGTAGGCTTATGAAATCCAAGCCTAGAATGGTCTTTGTTGCTGAACATAAAAATTATGTATAGTAGAGTCACTATAGCGGAACAGTTTGCTGCTACTTTTAGTTTTATTTTTTTTGCTCCGTAATGGCTAGACCTATGGAAAAAATAAAAGTATCTAGGCATTGCCCATCCATTTTCCGATAAAAATAGACGCATTGTTTAGTTTTTCAACACATATTTAAATTTTACATTCAAATCCACTGAGATATGGTCAGTCACAATTACAGAACAGGATTTTTTAAGAAGTCACAATTGCGGAACACGGCAAAAATGTCGGAAAAAAAGCCTATATAAGGCATATATTTATTAGACTAATATAATACGAACTCATTATCCTTTACATTTTTATTTTATTAAAGCTTAAGACACACATTGTCACTTTTTAATTAATTATCTCTTCTTTTATTTAATTGACGTAACACTACCCTAATTTTCCTTAAAAGGTTTTTTTTTTCATTCTATTTTTTTTTGTTATATTAATATTATATAGGCCTATAAGATATTATTTGATATTATGATTTGTCCTCTTTTTGATGGACGTCTGGTAATCATAAAGTCTATCTTATGTGTAATATTATTCTCTAAATGTTTTAAATTTATATTACTCATAAACTCATATTTAAACTCCAATAATCTAAATCACTATGTAGGCCTAAATGCGCAGGTCAAATAAATAACATCTATAGTGTTTCACAATTGTGACTATCTTTAAAAAGGTAAAAACGGGGTAAACATCCCCAATTTTTTTAAAATTGAATTCCTGGTAGATAGTTATGAAATGAAGTGTTTCCACATCCATTTATAAATCGAAAATTAGGTGTATCATGCAGGTGATGGGTCATTATCATTTTTAAAAGCCTTAAGCCCTGACCCTTGCGGTTCTCCTGGACGATTCCACACCTGTTAACTTTAACCTGGAGTCAAAATTAATTTTCTGCTGTAAAAGGAAAACCCTTATTTTGGAAATGTAGAGAAATGAACCATGCGCAATACCATTACAGTAATTTAGCAGAAAATTTCAAAATAAAGTAGATTTTAACTAATTTTGACAAGCTGTTCCGCAAACATGCCTGTTCCGCAATAGTGACTCTACTCATGTGTCATACACGAATAGCCCAATTTTTTTCAGTAAAAGAAATTACAAAAGTCATTTCTCTAAAGAAAAAGGTACGAAGGCTTATAATATACAACCACAGACAATAATTACTACAATAAATATAGGTTTTTGATTTCTAGTTACGATTTATTTAGGTAGGTGCTGTTTTACTTCATACCAAGTATTAGAGTTTAGAAAAACCCAGGTTAGTTTCTTGTGCAACGCTATTAGCTAACACCTCATATCACTTCTCCATTAGTATATTTAGATCTATAATCAAATTCTAATCAAGATCTATATATAAAAATCAAATAGATCTAGTAATAGTATTAATTGAGACTAGATGCCGAGTCTAGCCTATGCTATGCCTATAGTCAGTTTTTATTAGAATAAAGTCTAGATATTAGGCCTACTAAAGACTTAAGTTTATTAATTATCAGATTATTAGATATAGACCTAGACATAGGACATAGATCTAATAATACTGTAATACATTTACCAAACTCTATACTTAATCTACTAGACTAAAGATGCATATATAGATCTATCTATAATCTAGTCAATCTAGATCTATACAATATTCAATATAATACTTCTACTTATTTAATAAGTTAGTAGGCTACTTAGACTTAGATAGCTATTATAGTTTATTAATAGATTTACTTTTTAATGTCTAGACCTAATAATAAAATTGCTAATGACAAAAGAATCCAAAAATTCTTGAAAATCTATCATATACTCATAAAAAATATGTCAATACATTTTTAGCCAATAAACCTGTAATAAGTAATAAAGGAAACACTGAAAAGTAACCTAAAACAAGGCTTTATTAAACTAGAACGACACATGAACTGACTTCGAAAGTAACACACTAAATCAATGTTGTGAACACATTCTCACGACGTTACACAAACATAAACAAATAGTTACTATTTCACCACATTCACCCGGCGTAGAATTAAAATAGCAAGTATAGTAAAAATAAATAAGAATACTAGTACCTGTAATACCTTAGATCAATGAATAGTTACAACAATTATAAGTTTCTCATGTAAACAATATGGAATAGTGATACAAGTAAACATAAAACCAGTATTAGTAGTATGATTGGTAAACAATTACTAGTTTCTGTTTTAAGCAATAACAAATAGTGTACTAAGTAAACATAAACTCTAGTATCAGTAGTACGAGATAAACAGTGCCAGTTTATGTAGCCAGTATAAGTAAACAACTCTAGACCCTATAGTTCGCTTAAGTTGTAACGGGGTTGATTATCATGTTCTACGGTTTGCGAGTCAAGAATTCCTGAGCGTCCAGTGGCGTATGATGGTTCTGTGTATTTTGAAGAGGTAGCGCTTGGTGGTCCTCAGAGCCTTCCATGGGTTCTTGTCTTTCTTGTATCAGCGTAGGGCTGCTGACTGGTACTTCCGTGTTTGGAACTTCTGAAGGACATTCATTATCCTCACCCTGAGCGAAGAACGAAGGTTCACAAGTTGTCGTGGATGGGGAGGGAGCCAAATGTCTTATAGAGACCGTCTCCTCTTTACCGCTGGGCAACCGCACAGCGGCATATTGGGGGCTACACATCAGTAATTCAACTTCTTCCGTGAGAAAATCATACTTCGAAGATCGGTTCTCTCTTCTCAGCAACACTCGACCTGGGATAGATAGCTAAGTTGGGATAGATATCCCGAAGGAGAATTTCCTGTTGAACCGGAAAACTCACTCGTGTGGAGTTTTGTTTGTTGTAGTAGATAGTAAGGATCTAATCGAGTATAGGCCTGGTGCAAGACTAGCTCCCATCTTGAGATTGGGAAATCGAGATCTTTCAGTGCTAAATAACAGCGTTCCTTAGAGTTTTGTTTAGTCTTTCAATTTGCCCGTTGCCTGAAAGATTATAAGGGGTCTTCTACTTGCAGCTATTCCCCTCTCGTGCAGAGAGGCTTGCAACTCCGTCGACATAAAGGACGTACCTCTGTCAGAATGTGAACATAGAGTTGAAGCTAGGTGCTGAAACAAATGTGATACATACATATATTCATTTATGTTTATTATATCTCAGAATGGACGTACTTTGACATCCCAACTAAGGAAAACAGCTGATTCAAACACTTTATGACAGTAGATGAGGACATATCGGGACATGGGTAGGCAAATGGGAAGCGCAAGTACTCGTCGACCATTGTTAATAATATTTATTGTGAGTAGCAGATGGGAGTGGCTCCTTAAAATCGATGCTTACTCTTTGAAATGGTTGGGTAGTCTTGATAAGGGTGCCTAAAACTGTTTAAAGAATCTACGCTTCAGTTCAGAGCAAGTTTTACATTGGTTTACCACTTTGCAGACGTCCTCGCAGGAAAAAGGTAAGTTCTTAGTCCGAACGAAATAGAGGAGTCTAGTGACCCCTGGGTAACAGAGGTTGCTGTGTAACAGTTTGAAGTCTTCTACAGTCATTGATGACGCAAAGTGGTTTCTTGAAAAGGTATCAGCCGCAGCGTTTTGTTTCCCGGGTCAATACACGACGTCATATTGGAAACTACTAAGCTCCAGTCGCCATCTTTGTATCTTTTCATTTTTTATCTAGCCCTTGTTTAGCTGGTCAAACATAAAAGACACTAAGCGATGATCTTTAACCAATGTGAAGGGTCTACTAATCAGGTAATGTTGTCATTTTCTCAGGGATTCTTCGTATGCTTCTTTTCACTGCTGAGTGTCTGCGTTCACTATTAGTGAGTGTTCTTGAAAAAAAGGAGACCGGACGGCCGTCTTGATTAAGAGTGGCGGCAATCTCGATGTCTGAGGCATTTGTTTCGACTTTTACAGTTCGATTATAATCTATCGTCGACACATCAGCGTTTTCAAGTTCCTGTTTTAGCTGTTTAAAAGCTTCCTTAACCTGTTCAGGGGGAAGAAAGGTTTTGTTGTTTACCAATAAATGGATCTTGTTGGATAAAATTTGGGATTCATTGAGAATAATAGGACAGTAGCCTAATCACCCACTTTTAAGATTTTATGTCTTGTGGTTGAGGTAGATTTCTCAACGCCTGAAATCTTCCGTGGTCTGGTCTTAATTGCCCTTGTGAGATTTCGTAGCCTAGGAGTCAAACTTTATTAGTCGCAATAGCACTTTTATCGTCATTGAAGGTGATGCCGTACTTCTTAGCGGCGTTAGGAAATCTCTGTAGATTCTGGTCGTTGCTACTGGAGTCACGACCGCAGATGGTAACGTTATCCACGTAAGCGAACGTATCCTGTAGCCCTTCTTCCTCAATTATTGTGTTGATTGTTCGTTGAAATGCAGCAACTCCGTTTGTCACTCCAACAGGAATGCGGCAAAACTGATAAAGCTTTCCGCAAGCCTCAAACGCCGTGTACTGCTTTTCATCATCCTTGACAGGTATCTGGTGGTAAGCACTTTTGAGCTCAAACGTACTGTACATTGAGTATTTAGATATTTCCTGTACCAGTTCATCAACTTTTAGCACGGGGTACGCGTCGAGGTAAGTGAATCGATTGATGGTTTGACTATAGTCAATAACCATTCTCTTTTTGTGCCTTTCATTTGTTGTTACAATTATTTGGGCTCGCCACGGGGACGTGGAAGGCTTAATCATTTTGTCAGATAGAAGTCTCTTGATTTCAGTTTGAATGTGGAGTCAAGCATAGAATATTTTCTAGATTTAGTGGCTATGGAGTGGCAGTCAGGAGCAAGATTCGCGAAGAGGCGTGGGGCTTCAACTCGTGCTGCTTCCAGCGTACAGACCTAAAGCGTGCTCCGTTTTCCATCAAATGGGATCATCAAGTTTTTATGCTGGCTGATAAAATCAAATCTAGTCCTAAGATTACATCAGATACTAGTCCATCTAGTAGTGAGAGCTTTACTCTTTCTTATTGTTCCTCTTTGTACTTTATTTTAGCGAAAATATGGCCGTGAGTAGTGCGAGAGAGATGTGTAGAGGCCATGTAGATTCTGTTTCTGGACGTTTCTAATTTCCATTTGTATTTTTTAGCAATTGAAGAAGATATATAGCTTTCACTGCTCCCCGTATCTATGAGAGCCTTCAATGGTACTCCATTGACGAGTATTGAAAATAGTAGATTTAGTAAGGTCGGACGCTGGTGTCGATGCCCAGGAAGATCCAACGGTTGTAGTCCGTGACGTCTCATCATCTGCTTTCACAATGGCTGAAGTTTAAGATTTGAGTATCTGTTTGGTCGATCTACAGACTTTCTGGAAATGGCCCCTTTTGCCGCACAAGTTACATGTATCGTCACGGGCTGGACATCTAAAGCGTTGATGTGGGTTGTTTCCACAAAAGAAGCATCTTTTACTAATCGCCACATTCACCTCGTGTTCTAATTTTGTCGTTGGAGAAAGCCTCTCCACGTCGGCGCTGGCTCCACAGGGAGTTTCAGAGTAGATGTTATACACCATGGCATGGTTATGGGCGTATTCAAATATGCGCACTGTAGAGTTAAAGTATATTTCTCTAAGAGTCGCAGCCTTTTGCTGTTTTAAGCCAGTCCAGTAATGAAGGCGTTTCTTATGAAGATGTCTCTGTGTTCTTTAGCAGTGACAGCTTTGAAGTCACCGTCTTTGGCCATACTTTTAAGCTTTAGTAGGAAGGAGTCAACGGTTCGTCAGTTCTCTTGTCGACGAAGAGTTTCATGTGCCGTGCAAAAATTTGGCTTTAGGCTTCACGTAGACATTTCTTAGAACTTTGATTGATTCTTCTAACGTTGTACACTCACTTCTGTACTGAAATACGCTCGAAGAAACGTAGTTTTCCAGTAATTTCTTTTTGTCAATTTCACAGTGAGAGACTGAGGAGATGAAATTCTCAAATGTTCTGAGCCAGTGCAGCCACTTCTCGGTAGCCGATGGCGAGCTAGGCTCTATTAGAGATGGGAAACGAACCGAACCGAACGAACCGAACTCGAACCTCACTTATGAACGAACCGAACCCGAACTTTGAAACTGCTCGGTACGAACCGAACCGAACGAACCCTCCTTTTCTTAACCGAACTAATTTTGCAATTTGTACATCCTTTTTTTTTGTATTTTTGGATTAATAATAATAATAAAAAATACTTAAATATTTTATTTAAATTCTAATGATTCCAGTATACTTTTAAAACGTGGGGGGGGGGGGTATTTTGAAAACTTGAAAAAGAAAAAAAAAGCAGCGAGCTTGGATTCTAATGGGTTTTTCCGTACGTGCCGACTCTCACCTGGCCTTGAATTTTCGCGGGCTGTTTGCAATATTGGTTTTGAGTCGAATAGGCGCCCTCTAGTTAGATCTAGATCTAGACTCTAGTTCCTAGTAAGTAAAAAGTCAACATTAAAATATTGTCACTTTTATTTGAGAAGGCTGTTAGTTGAGAGTAGAATATTTGTGGCCTATTATAGAGTGTAGATATAAATCTACAATAAGTTCATTTGTGTTCTAGTTTTAAAATAAATTGTAATTATCTTCTATTTAGTTATTCATTTTTACAAAATTGTAAAGTATTCCATATTGGAATATTATCACTGGCGTAGCAAGGGTGGGGGAGGAGGGGGAGAAATGGAAAATCCCCCTTGGCCCCCACATCAGGGGGGCCTAAAATGAGTGGATGTTACAATAAATATTTAGTATTATGCAAAATGCAGGGGCCCACAAAGAGGTCAAGCCCATCCCGGGCACCCAAATGATGAAAAATTCCTGGCTACGCCACTGAATATTTTTACTATTATTCTGTTTTGGATTATTGGTCATCAGTATTTTTAATGCAGCGTTTCTCAAACTTTGGGTCCTCCCCCGTGGGTGGGGATGGCGAGTACCTTGAATTGGGGTATGGGGAGAAGCAGCTTCCTGACAAAAAGGGGTGTCATAGAGTGCGTGTGTGTTTCCTGGTGGCGGTAAGAAGATATTAAGCAATTCATTGGTGTTTATGCACTGAGGATGATGATATTAGCGTAATGCAAATGTGAAACGGCTGACAATCTTGAGAAATGAAAGAGTAAAGACGTTGTTTTGTGGTGACCTAGATTTTGTTTAAATATCAGTATATTTCATTAATATTACATCTCTATCTTAAGTTGAATATGTGAATATTGTAATAACAGTTAGGCTATATTGAGGCTATATTAGGCTATTTAAGAAATTTATTTTAAAATTAATAAATTAAAAATATAATAATAAGGCTTGTCTTCGAGTCCGAAGATTAGTGAGTAATGCAGTTTTTCCCATGGCTGCGCAGTCCCGGCTGCGACCTTCATATTTTGCCACATCCAGGGCAATCATAACCACTGTCTGCAGGTGGTCGATTTAGTTTTTTCTTTTCGCGTCTGCGTCTGTCCTCGGCAGCGGATTTTCTTTTGGTCTCAAATGTGTATCTCGCGGCCTTCGGGAGTGAACTCCAACTGACTCGTTCTGAGACCGTATGCAACCAGGTGCTATCTTCTATGTCAGCTAAGGAAAGTTGACGCCTGAGCTGGTCTTTGAAGTGTTTCCGTGGGGCGCCACTGTTACGTCGACCACCTTTTAGCTCACCAAAAAAGACTGTCTTTAGCATACGTTCATCTCCCATATGGAATACGTGCCCTGCCCAGCGTAACTGTCGGACCATAAGAAGTCCCTCTATACCTTACCGGTAAAAAATATAAAACGCCTTTATTGGTTCAATTGTACTAGCTGTTTGTAAGCGACAAACCAAAAACCAACTAACAAAGAGAGGGGGCGTGGGAAAAATGTTTTATTTTCAGTGTAACTTATCTGATTATTAGTATAATTACATGTTTAAAAATTAAAATATATTAAGTAAATAAGACTTTGTCAACTGTAGACTGCTTTTTGCGAGGCGCGTATGCACAATATAGGACAAAATATTTTGAAGAAAACATTTTAAACATCTCCCTTAGTGTGATTCTTCTGCATTTTTTGTCTCAGAATAGTCGAGTTTCTTCCGTATAATGCAATTTATTATAGTGAAAACTTATGTGTGAAAAATCCTCGATAGAGACGTCTTTACACGAAGAATATTTATTTAAAAAAGATCACGCCCATTATAGAAGTACGTGCGCAATATGTAGGCCTACCTAGAATGTCCCTTGCATAATTCTATTGGCCAAGTCTGCCTCTTTATTTTTAGATTTAATATGGCCCTCGATCTTTTTTTATTATGATGAATAGTGCGTTCTGAAAGATAGCACATCGATATTAGCCTTTTTAAAAAATTCCCTCTTCTTACTAAGAGAAAAAGGTTAGAATACGCTAAGCGCCGAGTCACGCCCGGAATTAAACCACTTACCGACTTGAGCGAAAACCTGCAGCATCTTCAATTCTATCTAAATTAAGAAATGTTTACAACGCTTAAAATGTATGTAGGCAACATTATTTTGGAAAAAGTATTGCCCATAGGCCTATTATATATTGCAAAGTATTTGTTTTATGTAAAAATTCAAAAGAAAGTATTTTAACAATAAATTGCATTAAACCTTAGGCCTAAAACTTAATTTTGCTATTACATAATTTCATAACATCAAACCGAGCCGAACCCGAACTTTAGACCTGACCGAACCGAACCGCCATTTATACTCGTCATCGAACCGAACCGAACTCGAACTGAAATCTGACCGAACCGAACCGAACCTAAACTTTAAAAGTTGGGTTCGATTCCCATCTCTAGGCTCTATGTCTAGCTCTTTAGGCCTAAATAGACGTTCCATTTGTATTACTATTTTTACTTACAGACTGAGAATAGTGTTGAACGAAAATCCAAAAAAGATACGTGAGACACATAGATCCATTGAATTAAAAATTTGTAGTTTAATAAATTGTAATAAGAAATAAAGGAACACTGAAGAGTAACCTAAAACAAGGCTTTATTAAACTAGAACGACACATGAACTGACGAAAGAGACTTGGACAGTAGCACACTAAATCAATGTTGTGAACACATTCTCACCACGTTACACAAACATAAACAAATAGTTACTGTTTCACCACAAAACCCTATTTCATTATTTTATTTTTATCTTTTGTATAGCTCTGAGAATATATATTTTCAAGATTAAAACTCCACTAATCTAGATCTAGATTAGGGGTTTGAAAACCTGTCACTTTTACCGGTATTTGGTAGACCCTCCACTTTGCTGTTTTTTTTGTTTTTTTTTTAACAGATTTCTAGCCTTAGAGAGGTGAAGAATAAAATCTAATAAAACAACACGTTATGTGCGTATTTATTAAAGACATTGATACTTAAACGAAACAAACAAAACAAAATATGAGTTACATAAAATCTCTTAATAAAAGGAAAACTAGTGAGAAAGAATGCTTTGGTTTTCTGATATCATTTCAATAATAAGCTTTCATTTAGTTAAATTTAATCTTCAGTTTCCTCAGTAATACATTCTTTTTTATTTCTTGTCTTGTTTCTTTTTTTTTAGAAGATTGGCGACCATCCTGAAGCCTCTTTTTTACTTCGTGGCAATATTATTGAAGCAGACATATCTTTTTTAAAGCCAATAGAGGTCATATCCTTTTAAAAATTGTATTTAATCTTTTCATTAGTATTTATTCTGAGCAGTTTTTCTTGTAATTCTAAATCGTGTTTCCTATTCGGTCTCCTTCAGTCGCGAAGAAGCCACTAAGGATCGTCGCAATGTCTTTGATTTCGAAGATTAACGATGAGTGCAGTGTTTCACATGACTAGGCAAACATAGTTGCGACTTTCATATTTTCGCACCTCTAAGCCGTTGTCTGTCGATGGTTTATTTCAGTTTTCTTTTTGTCTTCTGCGTCTGTCTTCGTTAAGTGTTTTCTTTTCTTGGTTTTCATATATTCATATACATGACCTGAAGCCTTTGTGAGATGGCCTTTCATATTGATTTTTTGAGCTGGGCTATTTCCTATTGGGGACTTCTAAAGCACGACCTCCTTTTTCTTAGGTTGATGGGACAGACCATAAGAGGTAGCAGACTTAGCAAATTCATGCACAACTTGAAGATCCTGTTCTGTGTGTGTAAGAAAGGCGCAATTGTCAGCATAGAGCAACTCTGGAACAGTCATCTCTTTATTTTTTGTACAAGCGAGCAAGTGCCGTATGTTCTATATGCTGCCATCGGTCCAGAATCTGATGCTTCTTGCATTTTTGCTGCATTTGATGCAAGACAAAAAACATGTCCAATGTAACTCTACCAGCCCGGTAAGAGCATAACGTCGAAATTGATTAAATATTCTTTGTATATTATTTTGCTTTTAATTTTGTATGAATGTTAGTTTTTGAAAAATTAAACATATTCACCCCACCCCTTTCTTCCCGCGCACCTTCCTCCCCCTCTCCGAGAAAAAAACCCTGGTTAACGTGAATGTATTGTAATAACCGAAGGGAGGTAAACTCGACGAGACATAGATGTTTATTTACATGACATCACAAATACACGTAGAACAACATGTCTTGAGCACAGCATCTTTACATCAGCTCTCACTTGGGCGGAAATCGTTCTCTTCGTCTAATGTCAACATCCTTCCTGTCTAGTCACAGATAGTGCGCACCTTCTTTCTGCACTATCATGGATGGCGGTGTGTATGGCAAGGTTATAACAGTATATATCTACTCAGTGCTATTTTTGTAAAATAAAATTGGTGCCGGTACTCAGTGATGGATTGCCTAACTTTTAACTACTAAAAAATTAATAATAAACTAAAAACTCAGAATTTTTTCTCCACATTGATAAAAGGTGCCGGTACGCCGTACCAATGCGTACCATCACAAAAAGCCTTGTATCTACTAATCTTGAATAAAATTCAAACAAAACTCTTAAAAACACTTGTTGATATTGTTGTAACTCTGCCTTGCACCAGTGCCTGTGGTGCGCACTAGCGCACTAGTGAACGTAAACAGGAAGACACTAGAAGAGAGAAAATATTAGTACATCAGGAATTGTAAAGAGTCTGAATGTTTTGAAACTAAAAGCCAGCTTTTGTGCTGCCTGAAGGTTGTAGAAGTTACCTGGAGCAAAGCGTTGGTCCGTATTCGGGTTGCTATCTAAAGGAGTGGTATAGTTAGTAGCAAGACTCCGAGGAAGCTGAAGAATGTTATGTGTTTGTTCTAGTGAATAAACACATGTATTTATTTCCTGTTAAACTGTGTTGAGTTGCCTGCCATTTCGTTCCTCACACTGTTAATTTGTTCACACATTGCATCAATACCTTCATGTATCTTGCCAATAAGCTCATAAATCTCCGGTTTAATTTCAAATAGGTAGGTATCCGGATCTTCGTCCTCATCGGAGACGAGACGAGCTATAAGCACCTCTTTAGTACCACCAAGCTTCTGATATCGGTAACGAAGTTCCCGCCAAAGCTCTTTAATTGAGAGTTGGTCTAGCTGTTTTAAAGATGCAATTGTTATCGAATCCTACCTCCTCTCATTGAGTCGCCTTTAATCCCACTTTTGACAACAATGGATCCGGCACTAGTGGCTATGCTAATAAGTTTAAGGTCAAATTTATATAAGAGCGGGCTTAAACTCTAACAGACGCTCACACCCGCCGGACAGATTTCTGCATTTAATAAAAACTTAGTTTCTCTCCTATAGCCGCCTATATTTTAAACAACCGTGGTAGGTTGTTCTTGTTAATATAAAAATCTTTTATATGTGTATTATTTTGTGTATTCCTAAATCCTATGTAAGTATGTAACATTTCATTTTATTTTCAACTCATTGATTCTTATCAACGGGCTATGTCTATGCCTACTTTAATTGTTTCATTATTTTCGTCAACCAGACGTTGAGATGATTTAATATATAGAGCTACTGTAGCGATCGGATCTTGTACAAGGATCCCGAATCATGTACTCTCTTAATAGATCCATGAATATATTTTGCTGTATAACATGCAAGTTTATTTTAGTGACGGCATGTTACTAAATGTCATACCACATCCGTCATTGGCATTTACAGTCATTGTTATGTTACTTATATTCAGCATCACTATGTTGTGAATAAGGTTGATCTATAATCTCATCATTCCCCCTCCCCTATTTACCAACTCTATCGTAGATGAATTATATAACTTCGCCCTCTAGAGAGATATGTATCACTCTTCCTTTTTGTTGGTTTTATCACTATTAATTTTGTGCATATTTAAACATTTTACTTACCTGTATGGTGTTTCTAAATACGTCATGTCATATGCCCACTGTTTATTTCCCTTTTATACCTATTATGTATTATATAAGTCCCAAGTTTACACCTGTGGTTTACTTGTATGATCTTAGCTTCGTGGCTTATCTTTGATTTGCTTTAGGTATTGCATAGTATAGTTATTCCCCCTGTTTTGCACTTTGTTAAATGTATTAATTAAAAGGAATGAGCGCTATGCCTCACATGCACAGTCTGATTGATTGCATGGCATAAGAGAGTTCCTACCTATAGCCATAAAGAAGTTTCTAAGTGCTTTTTTCTTTTTAACCTGGTTGTTATTGGTGGTGCAGTATTACGCACACTAGACGTGCACTTTATCACCATTAGATCTGCACTGTCTACACCTGTCAGATCTTCAGCTTTGACTGGATATGCAGCGTCACCAAACCTGAACCGACATCGCCAGACCCCCTCCCACTTTTCGGTCAGCGAGAGGGATTCTCTGTAGTGCCCACTGCAAACGGTCTAGAGCCCAGTGCCCACTATCCTTTGCCTACGGTCCAGTGCCAGATACTTGCCCTGTGGTCAACGCCTACTGCCCAGTCCTCGGCTCCATCTGCCCACTGCCCAATATCTACTGCCCACCGCCTACGGCCCTGAAAATTCCCTTCCTACCTTTCAAAGCAGACGTACTTTTCTATGAGTCAACCTCGTCACCCTACAAGTTGAAGACGATCAGCCCAGAGTTCATCCTACATCTATTGCATGGAAGGGTCCAGCGGCCAGCCAACCAGCAGTGAAAGATAAGAAACAAAAATAGACACTTATCCACTCCTCCATGCGCAATCAATGATGAAATTAATCCATCAAATCCATTGTTAACCCACTACCCAAGCTAGTATTTTTGCTAAATTAAATGATTCCTATATTCAATATATATTCTGTTCATTTGTTCTCATTGTTACCTCGTAGTGTGCCTGTTCAAAACTTTCTTATGTGAGCGGGGAAAATCTCAAAATTACTTCCCCTAGAGTAAACAAAATCAGAAACATTTAAAATATCAAAAACCTCGCCACACCGTCTCAGTTAAAAAATCTCTGCAGCACTTTTCCAGGACTCAACCATCTGACTTCCATATGATACAGCAACTCTCCGTATTCCGTTTCTAAATCAGCTAGAAATGACACAAACTGTCTGTGGTTGAGACCCCGTGCACGTATGAAGTTCACGGTCTTCACAACATCCATTCATTCATTTGTACCCTTTTTGCCACAGAGTGCTTCTTGGTGCAGAATGCAGTGTATGGCTGCAAAAGGACCCGCCAAGCTAAGTTGATTCTGTTTCTCTACCATTAATCCAACAACACCAACCTTCTCTAAACACATTGCTGGTGCACCGTCCTTAGCCATTGAAACAGGTTTTTCAAGGTAGCCCACACACCTGTCAATACAAGCTTCCAGTTCTTGAAACACGTCGCGTCCAGTCGTCGTTCCTTTCATGGTAGTAAGTCCAATAACTCTTCAACAATGTTCAAGTTTTCGTCGACCCCACGATTGAATACGGCACAGTATGCGGTGTCTGTTACACCAGTACACTCGTCCAGTGCTATGGAATATTCTACAAAGTCTTTTGCAGAGGCAATCAGTAGCTGTTGAACATTTGTCGCTGACTCGTTGATCATGCTTGCAACTGTGTTCGCAAACAAACTTATGACTTTGAAGAGCTTCTTTTTTTCTCAGGGCGGATAATTTTACACGCCTCTAGCATACACTCTTTTACAAACTGGTCTTCAGTGAATGGTCGTGATGCCTTTGCTATCATCTCGCTAACAACAAAGCTTGCCTTCAAAGAATCTTTGCTTGCAGTGTTGATGCGTGCAAAAAAGTTTCTTTGTTTGCTGAAAGATGCTTTCATGTGATTGACTTTTTCCTCGCGCAGTTTGCCGGACAGTCCAGCATACTATTCTCGATGCAATATGTCAAAATGTCTACGTACGTTGTATTCTTTGAGCACAGAGATGCACTGCAAGCAAATCATTCAGCTGAGTTTCTCGCCCACTTGTGTGGGCTGCACAAAATAGTTTCGCGGGCGCGTGTTTGAGACCTTTGATTGAAATAGATTTTAGATTATGTATCAAAGACTTGCAATAAAAATAATTTTGAGACGATGGTGCGCTTATGTCTGATGTTTAATTACTAAATCTAGATCTAAACATTAAATTATATGTTACATAGTTTAGGGTTGGGACACCAAAGTTGTATCTTGATCTAGACCTAGTTCTTGTTCTCTAGCTAAATTTAAATTAATTTCTTTTTCCCTTTAGAAAATTATAACAGTCAAACTAGAGTTATTTTTACAGTGTGACCAATAAACTAAGTAATTCTGTTCTCAGTGATGTTCATTGAATGTTAAATTTCAGTAAAAATCGGTTAATATATTTCTACCAAGGTACTGCCCACACAGGTTCCTCAATGAAGATAAGACTTGAATAAAAGGTATGTAAAAATAAAAATAAAAATTATTCGTTTTAAAATCATTCTTCATTTATAAAAACTCAATAATATTTCATATTCCCTTTATTACAATACATCCATTCAACTCTTATCTCAGTGAAACCTACTGGGTTTGCAAATGGTGGAAAAAACTGGATAAGTCTTCCATTAATTCTGCATGTGGGCATTATTTGTTGGAAAAGAATTAATTAATTAATATTCGGATTATTTTGCGCATAATCTTGTAAGTCTAGATCTCAAGGTCTATTATTTGAATATTATAAAGTATAATGGATCTAATCTATACAAACGCTTAACCATGATATTGCTGTAACTTAGCCAAATAACCTCAACGAAAGGATTATAAAAAAATAAAATGGAATGTTTACGAATCAATTAGAAACTACATCTAGAGCTACACTAATCACATCACAAGCGTTCTTGTTTTCTAATCATCGGCCATCTTACTTCCTCTATCCTTTCGTGTCTCTGTCCTGTGTCTAATGGTGCTCAGTCTCGCACCTAATGAAAGAGCGCAATGTTGAGTTATAACACTGTCCCCTCCTTAAAACTGTTCGTCTTGAACAATGTTTGCTCCGGCATGATAAAGATAAAGCCGATCTACATAAACAAAATTGAAGCTAAAACGTTGATCCTTTAAACAACACGATAGGGACCTTCCCAGTCTCTCTGGCGTTTTGGGGATCTGCCTCCGAGAATTGTACAGCCATACTAGGTCGTTTTCCTGAAACCCCAAAGCATTTGCACGATTGTTATATCTAGTCTCCATTAGATCGCTTCTATTCCTAATCGCCCCATGAGCCAGGGAATGTGTTTCCTCTAGACGCCGTATAAGATCAGTGACGTACTCAGTAGCTGTGGCCGGTGTATCCCTCGGAAATCATAATAGCAGGACAGTTGGTAAACGAAGGTTCCGGCCAAACAACATCTTTGCAGGGTTATATTTTGTAATGCAATGGATAGAACTCCTGTATGACAGCAGAAAGATTGGAATGTATGTCTCCCAAAGGTCTTGTCGATCATCTGTGACATTTGTCAAGTATTGTTCTAAAGTGCGGTTGAACCGGTCCACCATTCAATCTAACTGCGGCCGTAGCGGGGTTTTATCTATGTCAAGCAACTGGCACATTTCTTGGAACACCATAGACTCAAAATTCCTGCCCTGGTCGGAGTGTAGCTACATAGTGACACCAAATCGACTGATCCAGTTATCTACAAGCGTTTCTGCTACCGTTGCTGCTTCTTGGTTCGGCATCTCATACGCCTCCGGACATTTACTGAAGTAATCCATAGCTACCAATATGTACTTATTTCCTCGTCTAGTTTCAGGAAATGGCTCCGCCACATCGATGGCAATTATTTCAAACGGAACTCCAACTATGTATTATTGCATATGTCTCCTTGTTTTGCGTTGAGGGCCCTTTGCAGACGCAAACGTTGCAACCCCGGCAGCATTCCTCCACATCCTCTCTGTATCTGAACCAGTAGAATCGTTGTTGAACCTTATCAAGAGTCTTATTGACACCCAGATGAGATCCACTGGTACCATTGTGAATTTCCTGCTGCACCTCAGACACTCTGATTTTAGATAATGAAAGATGAAGACGCCTTGATGTGCCGTCAACGAATTCCCAGACCCTTTTTATGACAACAGTTATGATGGTTATTGAGTCTCATTGAGCCCAATACGCCTTCGTAGCAGCGCCTTTCTCAGAGATGCGCTGCCAATAGGGCCGTTGTCCATTCTTCTTCCATAGTAGAATGGGGGCTAGATTACCATCTTCTAAATGCTCTCATTGATTCGTTTCATCATACCAGGACCGTGATAATATCAACTCCCAGACGACAACAGTCAATTTTTTCCTCTGCTTTACTGCAGTGCCTGCACTCAGTTTTGCATGGTCTCCTAGACAATGCATCGACATTCAAGTGAATCAGTCCTTTCCTGTTTTCAGTCTCAAATTCATAACTTTGCCACCGTTCATGGCATCTCGCCACCTGTTCCTTAGGATTCTGAAAAGATAGTATCTATTTCAAGGCTGCGTGGTCAGTTCTCAGTTTAAACATTTTCCCATAGAGATATTTATAAAAGGTTTAATTGAATCAACCACAGCTAATAATTCTCGTCTCGTAACACAATAATTCATTTCAGACATTGACAACCTTCTACTAAAAAAAAGGTATGACCTTTTCATTTCCATCAATGTTCTGCAATAGTACAGCACCGATCCCAGTACTGCTTGAATCTGTATCTATATTAAATGGTGCACCCACCAGTGGGAATGCTAACATCGGCGACAAAAGAAGAGCCTCTTTTAATTTTTCAAACGTCTCCTGGCATTCTATTGTCCATATGAACCGTTTTTTTCTGTTCTGTCAGTTGGTGAAGAACTCCTGCAATCCTAGAGAAGCCTGGAACAAAGCGTCGGTAATAACTACAAAGGCTTAGAAAACTTTTCAGTTCCTGAACACTTTCTGGAATCGTGCTTTTACCCTCGCTTGATACGATATATCCCAAATATTTTACTTCCTTCTTGAATAAGTCACACTTCTTGGGGTTGATCTTCATGCCCGCACTTGGAATTTTATGAAAATCTTCACTCAAATGTTCATCAAATGTACTTTCAAGTACGATAATGTCACCTAGATATACTAGACAAGTATTCCAGTTAAAACCTCTTAAGACTTGCTCCATCAATTTCTCAAAAGATGATGGTGCATTGCATAAACCAAAAGGCGTCACCTTAAAATGCCACAGGGCCGCTTCCAGCTGAAAAGGCCGTCTTTTCTTTATCCTTGGGGTCATCACTACCTGCCAATATCTGCTTTTGAGGTCTAGAGTCGTAAAGATTCTTGATCCGGCAAGTGTGTCGAATGTGTCGACAATACGGGGAAGAGGATAACTGTCTTTTTGCCTGACATTATTCAATGCCCGGTAATTTACACAAAACCGCAAAAATCCATCTTTCTTTTTAACCAACAAAACCGGAGAACACCACGGGCTGTTGCATGGCTCGATGACCCCATATCGAGGGCTTCTTGCTAGTTTGTCAGCAGTAGATGACGTGGTGGTTGTCGAATGGGTCTGGCATTTCCTGTATCAATACTGTGTTGCACAACGTGTGTCCTCCCGCAGTCATTCTCGTCATTGGGCATAATGTCCATAATTCCAAAATAAATGTTCAGCCTTGTTATATACTTCCATCGAAAGACTTTCTTTTATCTTGATAAGAAGTTTATGTATCTGTGAATTTTCCTTCAGCGCAGTGTTTGTCGATAACTCTGCGTCCAGACATTGTGTGATCAGATCTACAAAGTAGCACTCCGCTATGACACTACCCGCTCGTACCTTTTTTTTTGTGAGTATAGATTCATGACTCAACACTGACCACTAACGTCTTTCCTACACAAAAATACACAGACATTATAGAAAATCATGTACCAACTAAATACACATCAAACAAAATAAATAAATAAAGGTTTAAAAATAGACTTAAGAAGCTTTGTAAACAGAAGGAAACCTATATAGAAAATTTAAAGAAACTAAGGCAGAAAGAGTTTACAGAAAGTATATACAAATTAAACACCTAACCCAAAATGTAAGCAGACAGCTGCAGAGTGAATACATAAACAATGTAATATCTAAAGATAACAACAAAAACCTATGGTCATACATTAAGTCTAAGAAAATGGAAACAACAGGCATAGCGCCATTAAAAGATGAACATAACATAATATATAATGATAATAAAACTAAAGCAAACATCCTATACAAATACTTTGCATCAGAATTCTCAGCCCCAGGAAACAAGGACATAATACTTAATTTGAACCAAGTAGACAACATAGAAGATATAGTAGTACAAGAAAATGGATCCAAAAACTATTAGCCAACACCAAACCAACTAAAGTTTCTAGACCAGATGGTATTCCAGGTAGATTACTCAAAGAACTAATCAATGAGCTACCCCCAGAGTTCAAAATACTCTTTCAGGCATCGCTTAACCAGGGCAGAGTACCAAAGACTGGAAAGAAGGTAATGTCACCCCCCTATTTAAAAAAGGAGAAAAATCTGACCTAGGAAACTACAAACCAGTATCACTTATCAGCATCACATGTAAAATCCTAGAACACATAATATGTAGCAACATCATAAACCACTTAGACAAACATAATGTCCTCACACCATACCAACATGGCTTTAGGAAATGTAGATCATGTCAAACACAACTAATAGCACTAATTGATGATTTTTCAAAAGGTTTAGATAATAGTGAACAAATCGATGCTATATTACTAGATTTTTTCAAGGCTTTTGACAAAGTTCACCACCATAGTTTTGCTTAAAAAATTAAAATATTATATTAATTTTCCATTGCATCAGTGGATTAAAGATTTTCTGATAGGGAGAGAACAAACTGTAATAATAAATGGCTCTAAATCAACACCCTTAACAGCAAACTCAGGCGTACCTCAAGGAACAGTCTTAGGTCCACTACTATTTTTAATTTACATAAATGATTTACCAAATTGCATTACTTCAGGAACAAAAGTCAGATTATTTGCAGACGATTGCATAATATATAGAACAATAAAAACAACACAAGTCACAGATATTTTACAAAGAGAATTATATGAATTACAGAAATTGGAATCAAATTGGAGCATGTCTTTCCACCCAGAAAAATGTCAGTTAAGAGTAACAAAAAAACTAAAACAAATTAATTCCACTTATCTTATTCATGGCAAACCAGTAACACAGACTAAAAACGTAAAATACCTAGGTGTTATAATAAATAAAAAAAACTGTCATGGAATCCCCAAAGTGATAAAACTAAAAAAAAAAAATCAAACAAAGCATTAGGGTTTATTAAAAGAAATTTCTATTAATTAAATAAGAACATAAAACTAAAATGTTTTTTAACATTGGTTAGGTCAATAATAGAATATGCATCCTCCGTTTGGGACCCCTCAACTCAAGAAAACATTAAGAAACTGGAACAGACACAAAAAAAAAAAAGCAGTGAGATTCATAACAAACGAATATTCACATTTGACTAGAGTAACACCTTTAGTAAAATCACTAAATTTAGAAAGCCTTCAGGACAGAGGGCTCAAAAGTAAAATAGGAACTATACATAAAACACTGAACCATAATCTTCAAATACAAAAACAAAATTTAATAAAATACTCTAAAAGACACAAAGATAAAGGCACATTCCTTGTCCCATATGCTAGGACAAGCTTGTACAAATACTTTTTTTTCCCTAGTGCTATTAGAGCATGGAACGGGTTGCCTGAGCTAGCCTTGAAAACCAGTGACTTTGCAGAATTTAAGTCATTGGTTAACGCATGACTAAATGCATGACGCGTAGGACGTAATCATCTTCTTTTATGAAGTAACGTCTGTATTATATAAGATAAGATAAGCCACCTTTTTCTCTGTTCCTCTCACTGCTCTACGAGTTTTGTGCTGATCGTTTCGCAATTTTCTTCAATCTTTCTTTATATTATACATTCCAATTGTGCTGGTATAGTTGTATCTTCTACCAACTAAATTCTTCTTACTAAACCTTCTCCGTTATACTCCTCAAGTAGTGGAATTTCCATGTTAGCATATTGTAAAGTGCCATTTGCTATGTTTAACGACAACATGAATGCTTGCATAAAATCGGATACACTCATCGGTCACATTTGCGACCGAGAAATCATGATTGAATGGTTGGGTTTGAATTTCGAAGTTTAGTCTAACCTGTCCTAACACTGGAATTAGTTCACCGCTGTCTGTTTTTAGAGTATAACCGTTTGTGTCATTTCCTGATCGCCAATATAATTGGGTCGAATTATCAACCAAGATGCTCCAGTATCCAAAAGAAAAGCACAACACCCGAGGTCGATCTTTTCCTGTACCTTTAAATTTCTATTTCTTCCCAACGCTGTGTCGTAAATAACTATTTTTTGGAGCCTCTGTATACCGTGCTGCCTGTCTCCGCTCCTTGAAACCGGCAGACATTAGTTTTCCCGGGTTCCGTTCTGCCTTTCTTGTGATTGGCGTCCACGACCCCGAAACACTCTGGTACAATCCCTTTGCATATTACCAGGGGTGTTGCAATTCCAGTCGCGAAAGCGTGTTCTATTTTGTTTGCTATAGGGTCGCCTTTCATCTCTACTCTCTTCGACCACCCTTCTGACAAGCCGTGCAAGATCCTTCTCGCCAACCAGTCTTTGTACCAGCTGTGTAGGATCCTCCTCCCGATCATCTATCGTTCAGCTGTAATGAGAGGCCCTTGCTGAATCTCTGACCGCTTTGTAGGACAGAGCATTGATAAGGGCTTCACTTACTTTCCGTTTTCGCAGATTCGTATTGCTTTTTTAAGTTCCACATCTCGCACTCCATTTATGAAGGCATCTGTAACAATAACATCCAAACATTCTGGTGATGCTAATGGATAAGCCAGACGGGCAAGACGCTCAATGTCTGCCACTAATTCCTGTAGAGTCTCTCTACTCTTCTGCTGTCGACTTTTCAATTGTAATCTAAACACTTCCTGTAAGTTTTCGTCACCGTATCGCAGTTCCATTAATTTGACCATGGCATCGATGTCCGTCTAGTCCTTCGTTGTCTGTAACAATTTGGCTGCCTTGCCACTGAGTGCCAACACCAGACCAGTTGTTTTTTCTGCCTTGGTATTCCATCTGTTGACTTTGGCCGCGCTTCAAACTGCAATCGGTACACCGACCAAGAAACAGAACCATCAAACACCGGCGGTTTAGTCTTCCTAGTCATTTCATTCACAGTTGCTCCCGCATCTTGTTTCTTTTCCAGCTCCGCCTCCATTTTACTATGTAGTAGTTGCATTTTAGAATCGAAATCCTCTACCATTTAGGACCTTAGCTCAGTTATCTAATTTCTTAATTGTTGTTTGGAGTCGTCTATATCCTTCTTCAATTCAGACACGAATGATGTTACAGAGCTCAGTTTATTACTTATTTTGGTTTTAAGTTCATCCTTTAATGATTTCATGTCTTCCTTCATGAGTTTCTTATGTCAGTATTTAGGAGACAGAGCCCACCGACCTCTTCGTGGTGTCCTCTAGTAACTTGAGAAAGTTCATCCTTTGCTCTTAGGGTGTTGGGGGAGCTACAACTTTCCTAGCAGGCTCTCACACTCTCCTAGTGCAGAGTTCTGCTGGTGAGGTTTGGGGAAAAAAGCTAAGCTCCGATTGACATAATTCCCTGAACGCTTGGCTGGTGTAGAGATTGTGTCTGTCAGGGTTTATAGCCTATGCTGAACAGATCAGCTGCCGCCCTGGAGACTAGTGAAGGGTCAAGCTTTTAACATCAGCGGGCTCTAAACTGGTGGTAAAAAAAGGTCCTCTGCCTAACTCCACTTTCAAGGATTAAACCCTGCCCATACGAGTGAGTGGCTGAATTAACTGGTCTTTCGATCGTTTATAGCCCAATGTTAATGTCTGAACTGTTTTTACTGCTATCTCTGAGAGGAAACCCAAATCTCCTCCCCCTGGAGAAACCCATACCTGTCGAGAATGAATACAAAGAAAAGCGGGTCTGAGCAGACCCTAACAGGCTCCGCTAGCCAGGTAAAGGGTGCCTGGCATCGAAAAATGTGCTACTAATCGCCTCGCAACGTTGGTACAAAGGGAGAACGGGCCACGTTGTGAAAAAAGAGCTACCGTTCTTCCCAACACACAATTCCTCATAACATCCTTTTTTCCCCAAACGAACACAACAATTAACAAGATTACAAAGAGAGTTTGTGTTACACAAACTCAGAGGCGGCCCCCGTCGAAGTCGGATCCCTGTCGGATCTGCATATTCGCAAATAATATTCAAGAGGTGATTTAATTTTGATGTAAAATGTTTTACTCGTTTCGGATGTTCCTTCAGAGTTGAAGATAATTACTTCCTAGTCCAAACCTCCCGCAGGACGACGGGGGATGGGAGCGGGCAGGGTTTGAACCCTGGGCCATCCATAAATCTGAACGACAGTCCAGCGCGCAAACCGCACGACCAGGCAGCCATCCGATGGTCAAAAGTAATAATGTTTCAAAGATTCATTTGTCGTAAATTTAAATTTAAATTTAATAAAAAAAATAGTAGATTAGTTTTAGTATATTAAAACATTACAATATTGATCAAAACGTTTGGAAATGAAAATCTACACTTTTTTTTTTACACTTTAAGTTTAGAAATTGAAATTCTACATCTTAATCTAGTCTATTTTAGTCTAAACTAGATCTAGAAATTCTAGATCTAGACTCTAAAATAATTTTAATTACAATATAAATCCAGATCTAGATATACTGTAATAAAAATCTAGATCTAGTTTAAAAAATCTAGATTAGATCTAAATCAAGATATCATTCCTTTTTTAAACGCGAGTCACATAACGAGGCTTAATAAACATTACTATACCGAGTTCTTTTTTCATTTCATTTGAAGAATTAATTCCATATAACGTCAGAGGGAAAAAAAACACTACGTCACACGGCCTAGCTAGACTAAAAATCGCCTTCATCTATAAGAGCCATTTATCGAGTGTTCATAGACTTTGGTGCACCGAGTGCGTTCTTTAAGCATTTCATTTAAAGAATTCATTCCATATGACGTCAAAGGAAAAAAAAACACTACGTCACAAGGCCTAGCTAGACTAAAAATCACCTTTATCAACACGAGCCATTTCTCGAGTGTTCATAGACATTGGTGCACCGAGTGCGTTCTTTTAGCATTTCATTTAAAGAATTCATTCCATGTGACGTCAAAGGAAAAAAAAACACTACGTCACACGGCTTAGTTAGACTAAAATATGTTTTCATTAATACAAGCAATTTTTTCGAGGGTTAATAGACATTGGTGCACCGAGTGCGTTCTTTTAACATTACATTTAAAGAGTCCATTCATATGACGTCAAAGAAAAAAAATTCCATTACCTCACAATAGGCTAGTAGCCTACCGGTACCATAAAAAAAAATATCTTTATTTACACGAGATATTTAACGAGGGTTCATAGACATTGGTGCACTGAGTTCTAATAGATATTATTTAAAAAGGATCAAAGCCGCATTGTTTTTGCGTTTTGTCTGTCAGTCGGTCTGTCCGTTATCTTGATATAAAAAAAACAACTAAAAGTTATTAAAAATTGATTAACCTTTATTTTACGTTTCAAAACATCGCAATAATTTTTAGGTATGAACACAATTGAAAAGTTTATATAATAGATTGTTCCGGATGTTTGTATAAATAGTAAAAGAAAAAGAGAATTTCAGATAATTGTAATACCGTTAATTAAATTTTTTGGATGGTCTCGTATAAAAATTAGATGTACTACAGCCACGTGGAGAGATTTTCATACCTTATTTTGGTGTTTGGATTCTGTTTTCCTTAAAAATCGGAACATAATATTAACGATAATTAGATTTTTTAATGTTTTAGGTAGAAAGTTAAATGTACTGTAAGAGAGTAGTGAGTTAAAATATTTTTCATAAAAATCCGTAAAAACATTATTTCGTAAATGAGAAGATTATTTGTTTATTAATTAGAAGAGGGAGTTCAAACAATTATTTGGCGTTAGTAGATTTTTAAATAAATTCGGAAATTTCTGGCGACGATTTGTAAGAAACAAAATCCGGAACTTTCTTTATCGATTACAAAACTTCTATGTTATGTTTTACAAGAAAATTAAATGTCTAAAAAGTAATTTTCAGTAATCAATTCTAGTAAATTACTTTTTTAAAAAACCTTATGCGATTTCAAACAATCATTATGCATAATTCATGTTTTATAAAACAATATCCGGAACATTTTTACACTTAATGAAATATAAGTCAGTATAGAGATTATGATTTAGCATTAATATGCTATTTACATAAAAAACGGAACAACATATTATTGATAATGTGTTTTTGCAACATTTAAGCATGGAAATTGAATGTAATATAAGTTAGAAGAGCAAACAAACATTTGTTGGCGTTGATTAGTTTTGCACAAAAAAATCCGGAACAATCAATTTTAGATACTTAAAACTATTGAGATGTTATGGGAGGAACATTAAAGGGTAAATCAGATTTTCATTAAAGCCGGATTTAATGATGAAATAATATTTTTCATATCTCTTCTAGTTTTCGAGATCTGAGTGTGACAGACGGACAGACGGACAGACGGACATTTTGCACAAACCTAATAGCGGCTTTTTCCCCTTACGGGGGCCGCTAAAAAATTAGAAAGCCTTCGACAGTATTGACAGAGACGTAATCTGGAGACTGATGAATCACTACGGAATTTCAACAAAATTCACCAATATCATTAAATAGTTATATGATGACTCATCATGCCAACTCATACACAATGGTAAGCTGACCAACCCTTTTCAAGTAAAAACAGGAGTAAGACAGGGATGATATTTTTGCTGGTGATCGATTGGGTCATGAGACAGACAGTCTTATATAATAAAAGCGGCATACAATGGACGCTAACACAACATTTAGAGGACCTGGAATTCGCCGATGACATCTGCCTCCTCTCCCATAAACAACAAAAAAAAGGCTCAGACCAAACTGACCAGACTCTCTGTGACAAGTCAAAAACTCGCTGTCAGAGTCAAAATTATCACAGCATTAATTATTATTTTTCATTATTTATTTATTTTATTTTAATTATTTCCCCATCCTACCCCTAAATCATTCACCCGCCACACCTTTTCCGCTCCAGGCTAGACTTAGTTGACCACATTGGAGATAGTTAAGGCGCGTCCTTTCATTTATCTTCCCTTGACCAGGGCAAAGATACACATAGACTCTTTGATCTTATCGCAAGATGTCTGACAGCCGCAGTGGACACCACCTTGTGTGGAACGCAAGTCACCCCCCCCCTTTCTCCTTTGATCTAGGAGACCACGAGGACAAACACGCCCATTGACCTCCCAATGTGCGAATCCCATCTATTGTCGGACCTCACCCACGTGTAGGATAATTCTAAGCCTAGGACATTTCCGGTTTCCGCTCACATTTTCCATGCCTTTGTATATAAGGTAAATTAAATCAAGTCAGACTCTCTCTTTCTCATTCGAGCTGAGCTATCGAGTCTGGACTATATCATTTATTCTCCCTCCTAGAGGAATACCTGGTGGTAAGCCGAACTTAATCACAAGTTCCATCTTAATTACTTTGTGCATATTTTTCACTGGAGACTATTATGTGTATTTATTATTTCATTTATATTTAACTAGTGCATTGTGTATTTCTCACTGGCGTAAGTAGAAAACATAAACATGTCCAATGTATGTATTTATGTATTGCATTAATCTATTAATGCTACGTTGCTCAATTGATCGTTGATGCAACCATGTATATATTTGTACATCTTATTTTATTTCCTTTATCTCGGTTGACCGCCTTGATAATTTTACTAGCGCACTAACACTGCGTCTAGAAAAGAGATATGAGTTATCTCCCCTGGATTGAATTATCTCCCCTGTAGTCATTTCACTCTAACGAGAGTTGCGCCGCTTGAACGGACACCCTCTCCATTCAAGCGCGCTCCATTGTTCTCGACCTACGGTCATATGTAAACATACCGTCATGGTCGCTGACCACCGCCCAATTCAACCCCCCCCCCTTTCTTTCTCTATCCACCTGTGTTGGTTGAGATTATTATTTCCCCTTCTATGTACATTTTATATTATTACTTTCCATTCTATGTACATTTTTATATTGCTACTATCAGCCATCTATTTTTCCATATCCCATTTGTCATCATCTCCCCATTGTGCTTTAAAGCAATTTTACCAATCTGACGAATGCACCTCAGTCGAGGGCATCGATAAGATGTATGAGAGACATGTCCTAACTTGTCTTTATTTATCCGCAGCCTCCCTCAGGTGTCTGCCTTTTTATCTATTGGATTAATCACCTATTTACCTGCCTATTTATTAGATCAACGATCTATTTACCTGCATATGTGCTTTGTGCTATTCAGCACTGCACTTGCCTACTGAGATCCACTCAACTCTACTACTCGGCGCTATCGGCATTGCCCGCCTATTCGACAGCCCACCTGTCAAGCTATTAGGTGCGACGTCCCTATAGATTCAGATCTGTGTGAGACGTCATAGCTACACAAACCCTCTGCAACTCACTGGACATATCCTGTCAACTACGCTGCCCACGGCAGATCCGCTCTGCCCGCAGTAACCTTGTGCCCACGGTAGCCGGCCACCCGCCCTACTGTGCCCACTACAGATACTAGAACTTGGGATTGAGACTCCACAAGAACTATATCACCGGCGTCCCTCTACCTACTAGAGCGCCACCTCCAGCTGCAGAACCTCAAGCCAGGACACAGCCAGCTGCGACATCAACAGGACAACCAGCTAAGTCAGAGGACAAAGTGACATACTCTCTTATTCAGTGCAAGAGTGATGATTAAATCTAGTATTATTCAGAGATAGATGCAAACCCTCCCCCTTTTATTCTTATATGTATATTTATGTAAATAAATATTCTTCATTTTTAACTTTTGTATCTATCTTTCATTGCTTGTCTCGTTGCGTGTCTGCTCCCGATTCATATGCTGATAGGTTGGTGTGTGATAGCTTTAAAAATAATCATCCCTTAGACATTAAACGCGCCAAACACACGTCACATTTCCCCACCTGTCACACTCTCAGAAATAGCGAAAAAGACTGGACTTCTAATCATTATAAAAAAAAAAACAAAAGTTACGAGGATCAACAACAGACAATAGAACCCAATCATGATACAGGGAGAGAATATCCTTGATACGGACCACTTCACATATCTGGGAAGTAGAGTTGGTAAAGACGGCGGAACTGATGATGATATAATAATTCGGATCAATAAAGCTAGGTTTGTCTTTTCAACTCTTCTATCTGGCACTCTAAGGCATTATCTGTACACAACAAGATACGATTCTATAATACAAACGTTAAGTCTGTCCTTCTATACGGTTCAGAAACTTGGCGAGAAACTTGGCGAGTCACTAAAACAAATATGGAAAAGCTCCAGACCTTTGTTAACAGATGCCTATTAGGAATTAGGTGGCCAGGAAAGATAACTACTATCGATTTGTGGGAGAGAGCTAGACAAAAGCCCATAGCCCAAGACATCACAAAACGAAAATGGAGCTGGATTGGACACACCCTGCAAAAACCAGCTACCAACGTTGCAAGGCAGGCACTTGACTGGAACCCACAAGGAAAGAGGAAAGTGGGCAGACCCAAGCAAACCTGGAAGAGGTCAGTCATCAGTGAAGTTGAGGGTACTGGAATGGCATGGGAGCAGATGAAGAAAGCTGCTCAAAACCGAGTTCGGTGGAGTAGTGTGGTTGCGGCCCTATGCTCCCTTGGGAGTGCACATGATTAAGTCAAGTAAGCCAATCGCCTCGCAACGTTGGTACAAAGGGAGAACGGGCCACGTTGTGAAAAAAAGGGCTACCGTTCTTCCCAACACACAATTCCTCATAACATCCCTTTTCCCCCAAACGAACACAACAATTAAAAAAAAATTAACCCAACACCAACACCTCATACTGGGAAAGTAAGTATTCCCCAGACTAATTTAGCTGGAAAGATAAAGCAACATGATCACTGAATAAAACTTTCCAAGTCCTTCAATGTAACGTCCGTCACTTGAAAAAACTAAACTGCTCCACAAAGAGTGTGTGGATGTTTTCTTGCTACAATAATGTCTGATAGGTGAAAAAGTAAGTGTCTCAATACACGGGTACTATGTTTTCCGCTGCCCCTGTGGGGATTGCCGAGGCCTGGTTACATTGGTGGCTAATGCTCTGGTCGCCAAGAAAGTGTCCACAGACTTAAGTCAGGGGAGGACAGACATTTTGGTATTAGAAATTTTGAAAAATAATAGACGCTTCAAATGCATCAATGTTTATAATCCACCAAAACAAGAACTGGCTTTAGATGTCAGAGAGACAATAACTGTAGACACTATCATACCTGGAGATCTATATGCCCATTCACCTTCCTGGGGCTATGATGACAATAATCTGTCTGGTAAAAAAGTTCATGACCTGTGCAATTCTACAAACCTTTTTCTTTTGCAAAACAAACACTCTCCTTTTACTCTTCTGCATGCTAGCAGTAGTCACTATCACGACCAGATCTTTCTTTAGTCTCTGCTAACTTGGAATCTGTCATAACTTATGAAGTACTAGGCAAGAACCCAAACAAACCAACACTCAGGCAGAAATATAACAGACTCAGCCTACTAGTCAAAATGTCTGTTAACAGGGAAAAACCAGAACGTTTGACCAACACCTGTGCAAGGTTAGACCTAAGGGATAGCTCTAAGGCCTGGAGTCCTCTGAGAAATCTCGAAAATGCTTGGCGTACAGCAACCCCACTATCTTCACCCAGTGGGGTAACCATTTCATCAAAGAAGAAAATTGCCACCTTGTTGAACAAATATTTTGCTAAGATCAACAAAGCTGCCAAGAAGTCCTCAATGTCCAAAGCCATTGATAAAGCTCGCAAAGCTGATGAAAAAAAAAAAGACCAAAAGGAAACATAGACCAAAAGTGCTGAGGAAACGATGAACTTCCATTTCTCGATAGGGAAGCTAAATGTTGTCATAAGGAAATGCCAGCTTAAAAAGTCTCCCGGGCCGGATGGTATCACCCACAAAATGCTCAAGCATGTAGGGGGAAAGGAAGGGCCGTGCTCTTGGCATTTGTAAATAGAACCTGGGCTGATGTTAATCTGCCAAGGGCCTGGAAACGTTCCACCATTATTCCTATACCAAAAAAGGGAAAAGATGCGTCCAATGCTGAGGGCTACATCCTGGTGGGAAAGAGGGCTGAAAAAATGATAAATGAGCGTCTGGTTTAATACATTTAGAGGGCCCGTCTTATAGCTCCAGTACAGGCTGGTTTCAGGGCTGGAATGTACACTACAAACCAAGACCACATATGATACAGTATGCCGGCCTGGTTTGCTATATAAGATAAGAGCCGTGGAGGTGCGGGGACGGATGTATTACTGGATTAGAGACTTACTACAAGAGCGTACAATAAGAACAAGAATGTACGGAGAAGTCTCAGGGAAATGGCCCTCGAGCACGGCCTCCCCCAGGGCTCCATCCTGTCATGCGTCCTTTTCACGGCCTTCATAAATAACCTACCGGCTCAGCTAAAATGCCAAAAGCTGCTATATGCTGATGATATTGTCCTTTAGAAATCCAAAAGGAGCGCAACCACTATACAAAAAGTGTTGCAAGAATATCTTCATACGCTCTGCTCATACACACAAAAATGAAGGTTAGAAATAAACACCTCCAAGACGGTCTATTCTCTGTTCACGCTCGGGACCAGCATTCTCGGGCAACCTTTCCGGTTCTCCCTCATAGGAGTGGCTCTCATCATGGAAAAGATATCCAAGTACATTGGTGTAACTTTAGATCGCAAGCTAAAAATGTATGAGCACATCCAGGATGTTGCAAGAAAGGCCTCAGGGAAATTTTGCATTGTGCGGAAGCTGGCATCCTCGAAGTGGGGAGCCCGAACAGACATGCTCCGATCACTGTATTTAGGAGCAGTCCGATCACAGATACACTACAGTTTACCTGTGCAAATTTATGGCTCTGGGACTGTTCTTGAACAACTTGATAAAATACAGTCCCAAGCACAAAGATTTGTCTGTGGACAAGTCCAGTAAATGCGGCTGAAATAATGGCTAATGTAAGTCCACTAAACAGTAGGAAGAAAAGGTCAGTACTGACCTGCTTTGAACGGTATAAAAGGCTGGATAACTACCTCCTAGCTAGAAAACTAGTGAATGGTTGGAGATGCAGAAGACGTATTCAGATGCAGTCTTTTATGCATCATGCCACTAGACTATCTGATAAAGCTGGCCTCTCCACCAACCGACAAAACATTCAACGCTTTCATCCCCTTCCCCCTTGGTGTTGCTCAACGATCCCAGACATACGTTTGAAACTAAGCTAAGTCGTTCATCTAATGACCTTCAAATTCTAGCATTGGAGACCATTAATACTTTCAAACCCAGTGCTATTTTTGCATACACTGATGGGTCGGCATCGATAGATTCTGGAAGAGCAGGCTATGGAGCCTACATCGACTTTCTTGGCTCTAACTCAGTCAAAATCTTTGGACCATGTGGTAGTGTTTGCAGTTTCGATGCAAAGAGAATGGTAGTCTGTGAAGCCTTAAAAATGATTGACTCTTAACTCGGCGAGGGACATTTGAGGGCAACACAGATTGTTGTGGTAACTAACTCAAAATCTGTACTACAGGCTTTGCAAAGCCCGAATCATGGTCCCCCAATATCGACACTGTCATCATGGCTTCACACAGCATAAAACAACGCTATGGCACCCCTAAAATAATGCAGTGGGTACCGAGTCACATAGGTGTGACTGGCAACACAATTGCAGACTCTTTGGCCCACCAGGGAGGGAAAATTCCACCCACTGAACAGTCTTTAAATTTTCATCATGCTCTGGCTATAATTCGAAAAAAAATGGAAAAGTGGTTTGAGTGCTGGGACAGTCCCAAAAAGCCCGGGAGTCTGGGAGCGTATGAAAAGCCCTTACCGCACTTCCCCGTGGTGGAGGTTGTCCAGGCCAGGCAAGCTATTATAGCACAGTGCAGGGCAGGCCATTGTCATGTTGGCTTATATTTCTCATGGCTATGGCCAAATTTCGATTGACGTTGCCCACGCTGCGGGGAAGAAGAGGAAACCGTGCCTCATATTCTGTTAGACTGCCCCAGACTTGCTGATCTCCGTCTCATCAGGTCTGGGAAACTAAAAATTCTCGACCTGTATGGCAACATTTATGCTCTACGCTAGATAGAAGGGTTTCTATTCAGGGCTTTTGCAAGAGAGGATTTGAGCCTCTCAAGCTCTCCCTCAAATGGAGTTTGATGATGATGATGATGATGTCAGTATTTATTTTATCTTGTTCTTGTATCATTTTCCAAAGCTCCATCATATTCGGTTCTATTTCAAACACATAGGTCTCCGGGTCCTGTTCTTCCTCTATGATACTTTGCCTAAGCTGCTCCATAAACGCTTCATTGTTGCCACTTACTTTCTGCTCCCTCCCTCTAAGTTCCTGTCTAAGTTCTTGTAGTGACAGTTGACTAAGTATTTTCTTAGATGCCATCCAGTTCAAAACGTTTATCAACTAAAACCGAAACTTATGTTGATTTACCCGAAAATGGAATCGTCCAATGTCTTGTACATGTGCCACTCCCCTTTAGTTAAGAATACCACTTCTGACACCAATTGCTGTAACTTAGCCAAATAACCTAAACGAATCGCTTATAAAATAATAAATTAGAATGTTTAAAAATCATTAAGAGACTAGATTTAGAGACACACTAATCAAATCACAAGCGTTCTTGTTTTCATCTCTAATCATCGGCCATCTTACTTCCTCTATCCTTTCGTGTCTCTGTCCTGTGTCTCATGGTGCACAGTCTCGCACCTGATGAAAGTGCGCAATGTTGAGACATAACAATATTTTCTGAAAAGGGTGAATGGGGTGGACTAAAAAACATTCCATTTTTTAAAAATCTAACAGTTATTAGTTATTAAGAGGAAAATAATATCTCTTTAAGTTCTATAAGGATATATTGTCTCTTTTAACAACATTAGTTTTTTTTTTCATTTTTACAATACCTCTTTTAAAAATCAGAAATTAATCCATATACAATTGCGTCTTCTTTCTTAGTGTCACTAGAGAATGGAATGGGTTGCTTGAGTGATTCAAGGGAACCAATAACTTATAAAAGGTTCTGTATCTGATCAACATGCATGATTAGAGTGACACGTGAAATGCGTAGGACACAATTATCTGCATGAGAACCGAAAAAAAATGCAAAAAGAGACCGGGTTTGTGTGGTGATGTAAAACACTGCACTTACCTCTAATCTTCGAAATCGAAGACATTGCAAATATTTTTATTAAGTTTTGTTTTTTTCTATTTGTTAAAGAGAAATGTAAGAACTTACCGGCAGAAAAGAACAGAACAACAATGACTGTCATGTGTGCATGGCGTTGATAAAGTACCACAGCTAAAAATTAAGATTCTCATATTAGTCACAGCACTTACAATAATGATTATTGTTATGTTTTACAATGCAGGATTACAATTTTAATTTAGTTTAATAGTTTATATCAGGGGGTCAAAAATTTGTTTCGACTAACACCACAATTTATGATTAAAATCTTATTGCAAGCCGCACCAACAATTCCTACAAAATTTGAAGCAATGACACACATTTTTATCAATTTTCATTTTATTGTTAGTTTACTGGGTATAAAAATATAAAACTTCTTCTTATCAAGGGAGAGGGGTGCTAAATGTTAAGAAACTCTGCTACGACAGGATATAAATTTATATAATGAATGTCGTTATTGACCACTGTGTAAATTTTCTACTTGAATATGCTTACACAAATAAAAATTGGCTAAAAATATTAGAAATATAGATTTTTGTTGCTATCTTAATTGCAAAGTAGTACTATGATAGTACATATAAGGAAATTGAAACCTACAAGATGCAGTTGTTTGGAATTTTTTTGACAAACTCAACAATTTTAAGGACATCGAATTGAGCTTCTTTGTACAAAACTAAAAATAACAAAGGGAGCAAACAACAACAACAAAAAAAAAAAGCTTCAATATTAAAAAGGACTGAACATTTATTTTAAACAAAACATAGTTTATCAAAGATTTGTTTATTATGCTTTATAAAAAACAAGCTACCTATTTTTTTTTTCTCCGAAGATAAAACTGTAATTCGATATTACATGATTTTGTTTTGTTTTTTTGGCTAATAAAGTCTTTTTAGTGGCCCCCGAAAGGGAAATAGACGTTATTATTTTAGTGTGGTCTTTCCGTCAGTCCGTCCCCTTTAGATCTCGTAAACTAGAAAAGATATTGAAAATCCAACTTCCATACTTTAATAACGGTCATTTAGACCAGTGGTTCCCAAACTTTTTTGTCTCGTAGACCCCTTGCCATGTTTTCTGGTTTTCCGTAGACCCCCTGCTTAAGTAAATGGCGCCCAAACCAGTAACTTCTCTATACGATGTCGAAGAGATATTTTGTGGATCAATTCTGAACTTTATCTTTGAGTTTTTCAAATCTTTATCTATTTTCTCAAGGTGGCATCGGCTCAAATGATCCTTCGGCGTAACTGGTTTCATATCGTCATAAAAAGTATTAAAAAGGCACTTATTAGACAACCGCTTGTTTGACTAGGAAGGAATGAATCCCAATTTTAAATAATCAACTCTGTATAGTCTACATTCTTTTTGTTAAACATTAGTTACGTGTTAACAAAATTAAGCTATTGAAATAAGTATTGAAATTAGATACAACAATTTTTCGTTTGAATAGCAGGATAAATATTTAAAGGATTAACTGAAGTACACATCATTTATTAGCGTATGAAAGAATTACAATAATGGGATGTAAAAATTAAAGTCGCAATCTGCTAAAATGAAATATATTATCGTAGACCCACGTGGACATCTCATAGACCCCCAATTTAATTTTTCCCTTTCGTAGACCCCCTGGAAGTCTTCGTAGACCCCTGGGGGTCTATATAGACCACTTTGGGAATCACTGATTTAGACCATTCAAAGTTCTAAAGCAACGACTATTTTTTTCTTTTCTAAAAGCGAAAAATTTAATCTTTAAAATCAACTATGCAAATAGTTTTTTTTTTTAAATACACCATTTTTACAGCTTTCCACTATTAATAGTAACAAGCACTGGAGGCTTTTTAGCAAAGGAGATGATTTTTTACCATATTTTTAACACATTTATGCAAACGGTTGTATATTTTTGTTTAAACTTTTTTGAAATAATATATTGTTAAGTAAGTTATGTTATACTGACTACTACTTTTAATAAACAATGTTAATAAACAATGTTGACTTTTATTTTTTTAAAGAGACAAAATCTATTTAGTGTGCTCGAAAGTATTGGTTCTTTGCGAGAACAGTTAAACTCAGGGCTAGGAAACACCAATGACAAGCTAGATGTCGTGGACACCAAGATAGATATCATGGAATCAGGAATCAAAACCGAGTTATTGGCTATGAACCAACGCGTGCAAGCTGTGGAGGAAAGAATAACCAACATTGACAAACAGATGAAGCAAAGGGTAGACGCAGTGGAGAAGGTCATCGATGAAATGAAGATACAAGCTCAATGCAAGCACAGGAATGTACCAGATGCCGATAGGACGTCATATGTACCTGAAGTCTCCAAGAAAATGAAGGCCCCCGTATTTGATAGTTCCGTGTCCTGGTCCGTGTATAAGAAACAATTTGACGCAGCGGCAAAAGTTAACAAATGGAACAGTGAGGAAGAGAAAGCAACCGCCCTTGTGTTATCTCTAAGAGGAAATGTCTCCGAATTGCTTCAGTCTCTACCGAACCAGCAGGATTTCGCCGCTCTTGTCCAAGCTATGGAACTCCGATACGGGGATGAACATTTGCAAGAAGTTTATCGAGTGCAACTGAAAACCCGACAACAGCGCCCCGATGAAACATTACAGGAACTAAAGACAGACATCGAACGCCTCGCACATTTGGCCTACCCAACCGCCGCACAAGATTTCTTGGAAATCATCATCACAGACGCTTTCATTGATGCGCTTCGAGACCCTGAGTTGAAGAAAGCCACAAGAGTTAGTGGTAAACGCAGGGCAAGCGAAGCCCTAGTTTACGCTCTGTCATACGAGGCTGCCAAAGACGCATCTGGGGGCACTCACCAGGGCCAAAGGCTGGACGTCAAGGAGGAAGAATTCGCACAGCTTGTCAGAAGGGTGACAGAGGCACTGGACGAAAGGCGAACAACCCAGATATCAGAAAATCAACCCAGGGCCCCTGTACGATGTTGGAATTGTGGTGAACTTGGCCATATTCAAAGAAGCTGCACTGGAAGATCTCGACAAACCGGAACCCATCACAGATCAGAAATGAATGCACGAACTGGTTCCCGGGGCTACCTGGGAAACTAGCACGCGCCGGCTTCAAGGGGCGGAATCCGGCGACACAGAGAATAAGAGCCCCCGCAACCGTCATCCCAGTCCCCGTGCTGGGGCAGAATAAGAGTTTAAAGGTAGAAGGCAAAATCGGTGCTGAAAATTATCGTTTTCTGTTAGACACTGGTGCTTCTCGATCAGTCATTCGGCCAGAGGTCGTAAAAAAACAACATTATAACCAAGGTGAACTCATATTCCTTAAAAACCGCCAGTGGTGAGTTGATGCCTATACAAGGATTGACGAGTGTTAAATTCGAGCTCGGGAATCAGTTATTTATTCATGAATTCCTGATCGCCAATATAACCGATGACTGCATTATAGGACTCGACTTTATGCAGAAATTCGGGTTTTCTATAGACATTGGCGGAGGAGCTTTGATATGTGGGGACGTAGAGATTCCTTTGCTAAATGATGAGGATGAGGAAGAGAATGATCGAATCAGAAAAATCATGTTGACGGAGGATACGAGTTTGCCTGCTCAGTCTGAATTGATTATTTGTTGAAAATTGGAGCCTGGTCATACAAAAACTAGAACGGCACTGGTCGAGGGCAAGGAAGATAACTACAGTGAATTTGCCGTAGGTAAGACGTTGGTTATGATCGATAGAGATCAGAAAGTACCAGTTAAAGTTATGAACCTTAGCTTGGGTGAAAAAAAACTAAGAAAAGACAGCATCATAGCTGTTTGCTATACGGTCGACCTGATACAAAATTGCAGCGATGATAACATCATCAGGGACAGCACTGCATCAGCCCACCCGTATATTACAAAGCTCTTGGAGAATATTAAGACGAATTTATCGGATGAACAATATGCCAGTGCCGAAAAATTGATTTGTGAGTTTAGTGATATTTTTTCGACTGAAGAGACAGATTTCGGGCGGACGAATATGGTTCAACATCGTATCGACTCAGGAAGCACCAGACCAATTCGACATCCACCACGTCGTCTTCCACTGGCAAAACAACAAGAAGCCATGGACATGATAGAATGCATGAGACAACAGGGAGTCATTGAGCCCTCAAATAGTCCTTGGTGCTCACCTATAGTCTTAGTGAAAAAAAAAGACGGTTCTATGCGATTCTGTGAAGATTATAGATCGTTAAACGAGGTCACCCATAAGGACAGTTATCCTCTACCTAGAATCGACGACACATTTGATACACTTACAGGAGCAAAGATATTCTCTACTCTCGATTTAAAAAGCGGGTATTGGCAAGTTGGAATGCATCCCGAAGATAGATAGAAAACGGCGTTCTCTGCAGGAAACGGTCTCTGGCAATTTACTGTAATGCCTTTTGGGCTCTGCAATACTCCGGCAACCTTTGAGCGACTGATCTAGCGTGTCTTACGAAGACTTAACTGGAACATCTGCCTTGTCTATCTGGATGACATTATCGTCTTAGGTAGGACGTTTGAAGAGCATCTTACAATTTTGTAGGAGGTGTTTCAAAGGATAAGAGGCGCTGGGATGAAACTCAACCCAAAGAAGTACTCTTTGTTTGGAAGGAGTGTAAAATATCTTGGGCACATCGTGTCAGGAGACGGAGTTAGCACTGATCCCGACAAGGTCGAGGCAGTAAGGCAATGGCCTACCCCAACGAATATTCATGAATTGAGAAGCTTTCTGGGGTTTTGTACATATTACAGACATTTTGTGCCTAATTTCTCAAACATTTGTAGGGCTCTTCATTTACTGACAGCACAAAAGAAGCAATTTATTTGGACGACGGAATGTCAACAGGCATTTGAAAGACTGAAAAACACACTTGCCTCATCTTCCATATTTGCCTACCCTATACCAGGCACGACATTCATACTGGACACAGATGCAAGTGGTGCCGGAATAGGCGCCGTCTTGTCCCAAAAAGTGGATGAAACTGAACGAGTCATTGCCTATTTCAGTCGTAGTTTGTCAAATGCTGAAAGGAACTACTGCGTCACGAGACGTGAGCTTCTGGCCGTTGTGGACGCCATAAAACATTTCCACAAATATTTATATGGACAAACGTTCACCCTTAGAAGTGATCACGCCTCTCTACAATGGCTGCTCTCCTTTAAGAATCCCGAAGGTCAAGTCGCTAGGTGGATCGAACGTCTGCAAACCTATGACTTTGAGATTCAGCACCGAAAATGACAGACTCACCAGAATGCTGATGCGCTGTCCCGAAGACCTTGCAAAACTGAATGCAAGCACTGTAGAAAGGTTGAAGAAAATGAGGCGGTCGTCGATTGCCATTGTCTTGGGGTAGAAGCTTCTGGACCGTGGTCGGACGAAAAAATCCGAGAGGATCAGGTAACAGACGAAGATCTGGCTCCCATTCTCTTGATGAAGAAAGATGGACCACGACCAGATTGGCAACACATCTGTGATAGGGGAACCGCTACCAAGGCATATTGGGCCCAATGGGACTCCTTAACAATTGTGAACGGTGTCCTCAAGAGAGTATGGTAAACGCCAGACGGGACAAGCAATCGCTTTCAGCTGATACTACCTAAGGTTAGGGGGTCGGAAGTACTTAAAGAGATGCATAATGGCTTCAGTGGCTCCCATCTTGGTGTCAACAAAACTTTGGAGAAGGTGCGCCAGCGGTTTTACTGGTTCCGTTACCGGGAAGATGTTGAAGAATGGTGCCGAAGATGCGATGTCTGTACAGCAGCCAAGGGCCCGCAACATAGAACAAGAGGACATATGCAACAATACAACGTTGGGAACCCCTTTGAAAGGATCGCAATCGATGTTGCCGGGCCGTTCCTTGAAACCAAGAAATGGAAATAAGTTCATCTTGGTAGTTATTGACTATTTTATTAAATGGCCTGAAGCATATGCGATACCTAATCAAGAAGCCACCACAGTAGCGGAAACCCTTGTAGAGAACTGGATAAGTCGGTACGGTGCTCCAATTGAGTTACATTCAGACCAGGGCCGAAACTTTGAACCCAGAGTTTTTCAGGAGATGTGCCGGACACTCTGCATCGAAAAAAAGACTCGCACCACGCCTCTACACCCACAATCGGATGGAATGGTAGAACGCTTTAACAGAACTCTAGAACAACACCTAATGAAGGTCGCCAGTGAACGACAAGATGACTGGAACACTTATATCCCAATGTTCCTCATGGCGTACAGGGGATCCGTTCATGGCACCACAAACTATACACCAGCAAAGATGTTGTTTGGCCGAGAACTGCGATTACCATGTGACTTGCTATTCGGGGTTCCAGGTGATAAGCCAGCTACTTCGACGGAGTACGTCACTAATCTACGAAAACGAATGGAGGAAGCCTATGCTCTGGCTCACAGAAATATCAAGATGACCAGTGACCAGATGAAGACAAGATACGACAAACGGGCCAATGCATCCGGGTTCCACGAGGACGATTTGGTGTGGCTGTACAATCCACAGAGACGAAAGGGCAGCTCTCCAAAGCTTCAGAGAGACTGGGAAGGTCCATACCGCATCATTAAAAGAATCAACGACGTCGTGTACCGCATTCAGAAAAGTCCCCGGTCTAAGCTGAAGGTCGTCCATGTAGATCGACTTCATCAGTACTGTGGCAGTACAGGTTCTGTTCGGGACGAACAGGTTTGAGAAGGGGGAGCAGTGTTGTAACTCTATTCCCGCACTGAGATACATGGTGCGCACTAGACACTGTTCCACACGAGCGTGGAACAAGAGAGGAGAGAAAATGGAGACATGATAGTAGATGCCTACTTATTACGTTGAATCAAACTAGATCTAAAGCAAATTGACATTCTGAGGTTTGTGTGTGTTATTGGTTTGGTCATTTAATCCTTATCTATATTATCATTGGCCTGTTGAGTGTTTTCCTGGAAATTTACAACAATTTATATATATATATATATATTAGATAATTACTTATTATTTAAGTATAAAATGTAAACAATTAAACATTTACATACAACTTCACTTGTACTTCAATAGCAAAAATTGTTCAAACCAATTCAGAGGGAACTATTGCTTTGCAAGGTTTTAGAAAGTTTGGATACCTTTGGCTCATAACTTGTTGTTTTTAGTTTCAAACAAGACACTTAATTTTCATTTGTTAGTTTGCTTCTTACTTTACTTTTAATTATATTCATGCAAGAGAACGCTTGCTTGCACAAATATGTCGATCCGATGATAGTCAGCCTTCCAAATACCAACTTTTTCACCTGACTGTAGCAATCTGGAAGACTATTCTATGCGTTGAATATAAATGCCTCAATTTCGGAATTTTTTTTAAAGCTGTTCACTTTTGTAGCGTTACGTACATTTCTGGACCTTCAATTCTTCATACTTGATTTTCAACTCTGTAAATTTTCCTATCCACAAAGCTTTACTTTTTAAATCGATCCATTTCAACTTCAAATGGATCAATGTGGTTTTCGTTACTATTTGTGTTAAGAGAATTTTTATAAATACTACAATCTTTATGTTTGTTTTGAATTGCTCAAATCTCTCAGCTAATTCATCTTTCATTTTTATTTATAACTGTGCTGAGGTAACTAGTGAACTCGTGTCAACAGTTGCACTCGTTTTATCGCTATATTGCTTTACAAATTGAAAATGAAGTTATAGACTGCACTGAATATCTTCTGCAAAAATATTTTTTCTTCAAAACAAACCAATTCTTCTACCAAAACATAGGCTGGTTTTCCCTTTCCTTGCAGTTTTAGATTCGGCTCAATTTATTTAGTCATATCCACCATAAAGTAAAATTTGTGCAACCATTTATAGTGATTAATGCTTTTTTTCATTTAGAAATGTATATATTTCATTCAAGCACAAAGCAAAACGTTCACAACAATACCTTTGGAAAGCCATCGCACTTTATTGTAAAGAGTGAGGTCGGAATACTGAGTCTTTATTTTGTTCAAAATTCTTTAAACTGACGATGGTAGAGTGTTTTCGACAAAATGCTGTTAAAAATCTTGATTACCAAATTCATGACCTCAACTATTTTGGTTGGAAATGTTTGAAAAAAAGCGCTTCTTGGTGTATTATGCAGTGAAACGTAAGAATTTGGTGGTTTATTTTGCGCCAAAGTTGCTATTGAAAAGATTTTATTTCTATTGATTCTTTTGTCTATTTTTTGCACGACATTATCTGTATCTTCTCCTCTAGTTTGTCACGAGAGCGGTAGCAATCCTAGACGTTCTTCTTCTGGACCTTGGAAAAACATATATCTGAAAACCTGTGACGTATCTTTTATGTCACAAGACTTATATATATATATCAAGTGATAAGACAGAATATATATATAAATAAAAGAAGAATATCTTCCACCAACAATTATGTTACATTTCAAGACATGGGGAAGGGGTGCGCTGAAAGCCTAAGCGGTCGGTGGGCGGTCGGTGGGCGACAGTGACACTTCATTTGCTGATTTGTGCAGTTGTAAATCATTTCACGGCTTATATGTGGTCATTGTAAATTTTATCTAATTTTTTTTAAATTCGCGGACGTGGTCGCGGGCCACACAAAATAGTTTCGCGGGCCACATTTGGCCCGCGGGCCACGTGTTTGAGACCCCTGCTGTAGATCTATTCTAGATCTAATTCTAGGGAAGCTAGTGTTATTTTGTTTCTGTAGTGTTGCCTTATGAGTAGTTTAGTTATAAGTTATAGTCTATTTCTTGCTTTAGCTAGTTAGTAATTAGTTTAGTCTAGTTAGTAAGGTACTAAGACTAAGGTGTTCTTGTTTTAGTGTTAGAGTTATGGGTTGGTTATAGGTAGAATATTGTAGATCTAGACTAGTTTATTGTGGTGTGTTTGTGTAGATCTAGGTCTAGTGTAGTAGTTGTAGTGATTTAGTTAGATAGTTGGTTTGGTTAGTTTGTTAGTGTTTGTAGTGGTTAGTCAAGTTAGTGTATATATTATATTTTATTATTGATTTATTTTTGTATGTATTAAAGTTTCTTTTTGTTTTATTTATCGTAAACTAAAGTTTGTTATCTTGTTTTCATTTAGTTAAGTTATTATAGTTAGTTGTCTGGTTACTTAGGTGACTCTATCCCCTTGGTCACCATACCGAGGTGCACAGATTGAGCCCACCCAGTAGCGCAAACATCTGCCTACTGTTGTCAAATATTTTAATGTTGAGCAGAGAATAGGTATCTCCTACTCGAGCCTGTCTGACCTGCTCATATATATATATATATATATATATATATATATAATTAATCTTCTTAACATTCTGACCGTTCATTCTTTCGGAATACATTTATTCAATTACTGACAGGCCTGTCTATTCTTTAAGTTGTCATCCCATTACTTTCTCCGTCTTCCTCTTCTTCTTCCTGGTACTGTTCTAGTTTCATCTTAACCAGATGATATTGTCATAGAATTTAGTTCTCAGATGCAATCCTACAATAAAGTGTGTGTAAAGCCATATTTCGAGATTAGGCTTTAAAAAAAAAGTAGACGACTAGATCTACATTTTCTGAAAATATTCAAATAATATCACAACAGTCACGTTATTTTTCTTTTTATCTATGACACTTTGTTCAACTAAGTATTTCCACGTTTCGATTTATAAAAAATTACAGCAGCTTCAGCCTTCCCATTTGTTATCGGAAAACCAGGATCTGATCTGATGTGAGTGATGTTCAAAAACTCATTTAAAGTAAATTGCGGATAACCATCTGTTACTAACATTTTTGGAAAACCAAAACGAGCAAATTGTCCTTTCAATTTTCTAATCACATCTTTTGATGTTGTTGTTGACAGATAAACATACTTAATAAAATTAGAGTAATAATCATCAGTTATTAGATACGGTACTGTCTTCCATCCACTTCCATCAGGTCAGCTCCAACTTTTTCCCATGGAACATTTCCTTCATCATGTTGCATAAGTGTTTCTCTCTGGTTCATACGTTTCCATTCTTGATTAGATGTGCATGTCTCTGCCATCTGCCTTATTTCATCAGCCATGCCTGGCCAGAATATCGTCTGTCGGGGCCTCCTCATCATTCCATCATATGCAATGTGTGTTGTGTGTAGGTTTTTCTTCATTTCCTGACGCATACTGAAAGGTATGAATACCATTTCTTTTTTCAAGATTATTATGATTACTAAGTCCCAAAGTATCAGCAAAATCAAAATATGGTTTTATCGTGTTGTCTAAATCTTGTTTTCTTTGAGGCCATCCATTCATAATTTGCTTCGATAATTTACTTAATGTGTCATCTAAGTCTGTTTCTTGTTTTATTCTTTCTAATAACGTATCCGTTATGTCCACAACATGTGTCTGGCATACGTTAAAAACTTCATCTTGCTTCTTCTCTTGATTGCACAGTCGTGATAATGTGTCAGCAATGTGTAAACTGTTTCCTTCTACCCACTGAAATGAGAAATCATAACGATTGCTCCGTAACATCAAATTTTGTAATTTTCTTGGGGCCTAGTTTAGAGGCTTCCTTAAGATGTTTGCAAGGTGCTTATGATCATTTATAATTATGAATTGTCTTCCAAATGTATATTGATTAAATCTTTCTAGCCCAAAAACAAGATTTTTCTTTTTCAATCTGAGCCCACCATTTTTCGAATGGCGTTAATGCTCTAGAGCAGTGATGCCCAACCTTATTCATCCTGCGGGCCATTTATATTTCCGACACTCGTGTCGCGGGCCACATGACCGATAAGGTACAAAAACGAAATGAAATTGACTTGAAACTATTTGATTAGAAACTTACATTAATGATTAGACATTGGGCGTTTTTTCTTTTTTTACGCGTCGGAAAGTGGCTTCATTTCTCTACTTCAAATGTGAGCAACATTTTAGCTAGTTTTACCACCAACTCATTTTCTTTTCTCTTTTTTCATAACTTTCCCCATCAATCCTCCACTCTCTAGAAGTAGTTAATCAATCTTTTATTTGCGGCTCATACCAAGAGTGCCGTCATATTTGTTCATAATACTGTTATACATGGGGTTGTTTTTTTAAACAGCCACATTTTATTTACAAATCAAATATGTTGGCATATTATCATGTTTCAATAGCAAAGATCCGTTCACTTTTTCTGGTAAATTCTACATTTAGAGTCCCATTTCGTAAACGGAAAATGATAAAGGTCTTGTTACAAACCTATCAGAGAAAAGTGAGAGCCCTAACATTGGTAAAAATACATTTTTCAACCTTTTTTTTATGAAGAAGGGATTGTCTACAATTTGTGCTGACGTCTCAGCGGGCCGGATAGAACCACGTCGCTGGCCGGAATCTGGTCCGCGGGCCGTACTTTGGTCTTCAACATTTTTTGGCCTAATGCCCCCTTTTCGTATTTTTTTCTTTAAAAAATTCGCCAGCGCCCCCGGTCAGAAAAACACTTGTAAAGAAGCGTAAGAAGGCAAATTTGAACAAAATGCCGATTATTTATTAATTTTTATGCTATCAATAACACTCATACTGCTTGGGAGACGACCACATGCCAAAGGGTAAGAGTACCGAATTCGGGAAAATATGGAGGTCGCAAGTGGGTTTCTGTAGTTATGTGAAACACTGCACTCAGTCTTAATCTTCGGAATCGAAGACATTGCCATTATTATCATTATACAAAAATTTTGTCAAATAATTTTCAGTGATTACATATAAAAATTAATCCCATTGTCACGACTTTCTTTCAAATCCTAGGAATAGTTCCTTTTCAAATTACTGAATATTAGAATTTTAAATTTATTTTTATTTTTAATATAAACATTATTATTGCTGAATCATTGCTGAATTCAGTACAAAATGAAATTAAGCTAATGGGAACTTTGTGCCCCCAGCAGTCTGACAATATTAGAAATTTCAAGCTTTAAATTATCCAAAGCAAGGCTAAATCTTAACCACGTATGTTGATGGAAAAGCTAACAAGTAATTCCATTTTCAACCACAGTTTTAACATTGTACACTGAAACATTCAAGTGCAGCCATATCTTTGTTTTGCCTCCTATGTAAACATTCTTTTAACTGAAGACATAATTTTGTTAATCTTTTTTTTCCTGCGATTGATTTGAACATAAGTAACAGATGTTTAATAATTGTTATTTATATTTAATTTTTTAAAAATGTATTTACATCCAATGAATCGTCATTTCTTCATAGAGCATTGTTATGTGAATTGCATAGATATCGATGCTCTTAGGCAGTAATAAGTCAGCAAACAAGTTATGTGATATTGTAAAACCCTTTAAAACAGTTTTAATATCTCAATAAATAAGAAAATGATATCATCAATGAAAGTCAATTTCTTCCCTTGCAGTTGGAGCTTGGTTTCATTCATTTGTGTTAGATGCCTTACATGTAAAACCATTTTTTAGCCTGCTTAAGTCATCTACAACCATAGAATCCTACTGTTTCTCAACTAAAAATTCCAAAAATGTATTTAAGAGCTTATCAAAACAAGCAATATCAAACCACTTTCGAAATCCAGCAAACATTAAGTTTAAAATAACAGTTTAACATTTGTTTCACAAAACTGTAGAAAGATTAGCTTATTTTCGGCATTGGCTTATATTTTATTTAACACTTTTATAATTAGATTCAAATAGAAAGGCAATAGTGGGCTAAAATAGCCTGTGTATTATAAATCATAAAGTGAATAGTGGATAGATCTGTTCTTTATTCTGAAACCACTGATGGTTCCTTATATGTCGTCGTAAGCTACATAACTAAAGAATTTAGAAATAATATTTCATCATGAACCAGAAAAAGTCTTTTTGTCTCACAAATAAGTTTTGACAAATAATCATGTTAGTTTATATCAATTTTCAAACATTATTACAAGACTAAGAGGCCACTAAAACATCTTGCTTTGCCGTTTTTTTTGTTTTTAATATTTTATGAATAGTAAATTTTTCATAATTGTTCATGAATATTATAGTTGTTTTTTTTTGGATATTGCTATATGTTTGTGAAGCCGACTTGGATTCATAAACCTTTCTGAAAATGCAGTCATTCAACGTATAGAATTAAATTACTTTTTATGTAGTGACAATTTACTAAAACGCAGAAAAAATACTCCTTTACATACAAGCGAATTTTCGTAACAACACTTTGTCAATGTTTTTTGTTTTAAAAAAGGCTAAATTATTCTATTTGAATGTTAGCTTTAACCATACATTAACACATGTCGATGAAATAATCTATAATCTAAAAGGACTATTATCAGTTTGTTTATCAAATCATAAACGTTTACGCGCGTAAAGATGTAAGGACAATTACAGCAACGGAGTAAGAATTTAAAAAAAAATTGGATTCCCGAACTCAATTTTTAACGTTGTTTCTAACCATAATTTGTCTATATTTAGTTTGCCAGCTTTAATGTTGCAGAATTTTTTTTATTAGTTTTGTTTCCGTTCACTTTTAATTTCTTCTTTCCCCCTGTATGCCCAGCGCCCCCTATTGTGCCCAGCGCCCCCTACTGCACATTTGGCTTCAAGAGCCCCCCCCCCCCAATTTAACGAAAACGCCCCCCAGGGGGTAAAAGCGCCCCCGTTGAAGACCACTGCTCTAGAGGCAAATTCTATTGGTTGTCCTTCTTGCATTAGTACAGCTCCAAGTCCATGTTTTTGACTACTGTCCACTTGTATTTCAAGTTTCTTGTCGGGGTTGTAGAATATAATATAATATAATATAATATATATATATTGGTAATAATTGTCTTTATCTTGTTGAATGCCCCTTTCATTTTTCAGTCCATCTAAAATTGCAATCTTTGTTTGTTAGTTCTCTTAATGGTTGAGACATTTCGGCTAGATTGTTCAAAAATTTTGACAAATACTGCACCATTCCACATAATTTTCTTGCTTCCTGGCTATTTTCTAATTTCTTCATTCCGGAATAGCTTTGATCTTCTTTATGTCAGGCTTTAGTTTGTCAGCATGATCTGTTTCTGCTTCTTTTTTGGACTGACCACTTCCCACAATCACGATATTATTAGCCACATTGATGCATCCTTCTAGTCCAAACGATGCTTCTGTTAACTTCTTTAGGAATATTCTCCACTTACACTTAGTCCAAAAGGGAGTCTTGACCATCTGTAACGCCCATATAGTGTGATCATGGTTGTTAGGAGACTAGACTTTTCATCTAAACGTACATGCCAGTAAAACTCATTTACATCTAATTTGGAAAATATTTTTGCATTTAGAAACTGTGGCATTACAGCTTTCAAAGTTGGTAACTTAAAATGTTCTCTTTTTAAAGCAGCGTTTAGATGTCTTGGGTCAATGCAGATCCATAAATCCCCATTTGGCTTTTGAACCACGGCCATCTGGCTGACCCAATCTGTTGGTTCATTTACAGTAATTAATATTTTCCTTTTTACTAATGTCTCTATTTCTGCTTCCACTTTCTTTTGAAATGCAAATGGTATTTTACGACAAGGTGATACCACCGGAGCTATGTTCTCATTGACAGTTAATGATGTTTCACCTAAATCTCCCAGATCACAATCCATTGTGTTTACTTGTGATATGAATTTATCTTCATTTAATGTGATCAGACTTAAACTTTGGCATGTTTTACGCCTAAAAAACATTTATAATGGTTCTCTTCAAGTGTGAATGTTACCAAATATTTCTTTTTGTTTTTAGGATTCGTTATTATTAAGCTTGCAGTGCCCTCTGTTTTTAATTTGGAATTATTCCATAATGTTAATGTTTGAATAGTCTTCTTAATTTGTGTCTTTTTAACATATTTCTTACATATTATGTTAACATCAGCTCCTGTGTCCAGTTGAAATCTTATTTGTTGACCATTTATCATGAATAGTGCTGTCATTCTGTCCCCATTGATGTTCAACACATTATTGAGTATAAGTTTTCTTCTTGATCAAACTCATCCATGGTATTATGCATATGTATTTTATTCTGAAATTTGCATTTAACTGCAAAATGATTTTTCCTTTTTTACATTTATTGCAAATTTCCCCAAGCTGGGCATGAAGTTCTTATGCACTGCATGTCTGCCTCCACAAAACCAGCAATTGATTACCTTATCACTGTTGTCATTTTCCTTATGTTCTACTTTATCTACCTTACAAATGTTTCTTCATTTATCCCTGCAAATCTTTTTGTAGTTTGTTCAAAAGTTAGGCAGATCTCAAAATCGACCCCGAAGTGGTCCACCTAGAGTCTTCACCAAGATTCGAACACGGGAATTCCAGTTCCAAGTGCTTTACCCCTCAGTCACAGCATCTTCATATATTCATTTAGCGTACACTTATATTTTTTAAAATAATAATTATTAACCTTATTCATACATTCAAAATTAACATGTTACATTTTAATAAAGAGAAACTAAAATAGATTAATTATTCTAACAAAATCAGATAAATTGGCAACACGAAAAAAAATTCTAGACCCACTTTAAGGTACAATAGGCAATGTTGGATTTATGCGTTTCGTTTCTTTGATTAAAAACTAGAATCATAAATTGGGCCGGATGTGCCCTTTTCCTTATATATCTTTGCATTTTTCAGTTCTCTTTTTAAATTAAACTGACATTATTATGCAATAATTTTAAGTGTGCCTGATAGAGAAAAAAATCTGCACAAAAATACGGGTAGTTGGAATCAAACCCGATAGAGGCTATAAAAAGAAAAGACCATAAACTAGCGCGTGAAACTACACAATAACAGTACTTTATTTGATGAGTATTTTACCCAAGATCTGTGTTGTTTTTCTAGGACTAGCTTTTTTCAAGTACCGGCATTTTCCGATACACAATTTCATACACAAAATAATTGTTGAAAAAAAATGTATTGATTTTAAACTTTAAATGATTAGTTAAAAAGGTGTTACTCTAATCAATTTTGAATATTAGTTTGTTATTAACGTCACTGTCTATTTTGTGTCTGTTGTAGTTTCTTAAATTTTTCTTTTTTAGCCTGAATTTAAGAAGTTACAAACTTCAAACAAGTAATATATTGCCTCTTCTATAAAACTTTGTATTTAAAAAATAAATGTATCCTGGGGAACTGATGTGTGTGTGGGGGCGACATCAATGAGATGATCCATAGTCGCTTCGCAGCTAAAGGTGGAGATAGTAGTAGTACCTGGTAGTAGGATATTCGAATTTGTATGTGTGTTTAATATAGAATCTAGAGCCTTAGACTGTCATTAATTTAGACTAGATTTAAGTAGAGTCTAGACTTAGTATTACTATAATCAATCATTAGACATCATTAGCAATTTTATTATTAGGTCTAGGCATTGATTGGTCAAGCGTTTTTTATTTCTATTCGTAACATACATATATACGCCTTACTTTCTACTTTATAGTATAGATGTAGATCAGGTCTCTATTTATTGTAATTTAGATTGTTGTACAGTGTATAGCCTAATGAGGATGTGTGAAAACTGCGCAGAAAAAATTTGTTTTTTTTAAAACTTACAATTGAAACGAAGTTCTTATTAAAACTCTTTTTAAAAACAACAGTTGAATCAGTCATCTTTTCCATGAGTTAGTTAATAAATGGAAAATTTATTTTATAATGATCCATTGATACTTTTTCAATCGTGACTTTAGATGCATTTTTTTTTGTACCAATGCGCGAATCTATGAATGAAGCTAGATTTACTAATGAAGAAGCTTGTGAACTTTTTAATAAGACTTACTTCCCTGAAGTTTTTTTTTATTGAAAAGTTGTGTTATTTTTTAAAAAAATCTGCTTGCATATATAATTTTAAAAATTAGATAGTTCACTTTCGTAAGAAAAATGTAGCCGTTGCATAAACACTTTTGAATGATCTAAAATATCATGATGTCCGATTTTCATTTTCTGTTCTAGTTTCTGAGATCTAAACGGGACGGACGGACAGACGTACAGACAGGTTACTTAAAACTTATAGCGTCTTTTCCCCTTTGGGGGCCGCTAAAAATGTAAACGTTTTTAAAAAACGAAAATGTAGCAATTTTTAGAAATGTGAAATACATCTAAGTATATTGTTAACATGAAATAATATTTTTTTTGTTCCAACCTTGAGCTTATAGACAATGTTTTCCTATAGGGAGTAATAATCGATTCAAGCATAATAACTTTATTACTTTTAGGGAGAAATAACCAAATCAAACGTAATGACATTATTACTTATAAATAGAAAGAATCTAATAAAACGTAATGACATTATTAGTTTAAGGAGTAACAACCGAATTTAACGTAATGATATTATTACTTTTAGGTAGTAATAACTGAATCTATCTTAATGACATAATTAATTTAAGGACTAACAACCGAATCAAACGTAATGACATTATTACTTTTAGATAGTAATAACCGAATCAAACGTAATCACATTATTACTTATAGAGAGTATAACCGAATCGAACGTAATACCATTATTTTTTACAAAAAAAGATACACTACTTTCATTGGAATGTCTTTTGGTAAATGTAAAGATACTTATAGTGAAAAAATACACATTCAATTTGTGCTTTGAATCCCGTCCCACTGGTATCGTGCTACGCCCCTGAGTGTGTGTGTATGTACGAGGTCACCAACTGTAAGAGGTGTGTAATTTCACCCTTCTTTCTACTACTGTTGTGTAAGGCATCTGCAATCAGTGACCATTCCTTTTGTTAGACACCTAGTTTATAGTATTAGTTATTTAGAGACGCACCATAGAAGACGTCTATTGAACGGGACTAGTGACGTTTGGGATATTTTGGGTTAGAGACTGGAAAATCAGTTAGCGATAGAATCCTCTAGGGTAAAGAGGTGTTTATTTGACAGAGACTTTTACTGTGGCCTTTTCTTGGAATAAATATATAACGAATTGTTCATCAGTGTTGACCACATCTCTTTACTCGTTAAATCGATCGTCTTGTTTATTCTGTATTGTTGATCAACTACATTGAATACACCCGAACAATAAAACTCAAACGCTTGCAGAGTAATTGATTGAAATTCAACAGTCATCTATAGTTGACCTCAAGACAGCCTGAACAAGTACATCACACTTTATGCTCGTTCTCCATGTGGATCTTTCCAGTACCACTTTTCATCAGCTGCTAGTGTCGATTTTGAAGAGCTTCATGTCGCGTTTGTATATATACGTATAACGTAAAATGTAAATCTCTCAAAGGTTAAGTGATATCTGAGCTGTAGATGGGATGCGTGGTCGAGAGGCTAAGTACGATTGAACTTGGCTTGGCTTGGCTACCTATGAATAGGGTTCGAGGTTCGATACATGACTCGTGCAGAGTTGTTTTTACTGTAGCACGGAAAACCTTCTCCCAAATTCCCCCTCCCATCACTGGTCAACAAGTAAGATTGAACCATAGCGCTCTGGGCATGCTATAAGCATGAAAATAGCGCTATATAATAGCTTACAACAACATTTATTCAAGATCAAGACATTTACAATAAATTAAATTAACAAGTGTATCTATATATATATAATTCTCTTTTTGGACACCACGTAATAGAAAGATCACTCTTGCAAGTAGTACGGACTAAAGTTGCCCTACGTAATTTAAGAGGCAAAAAAAGAGGGGGAGAGAACAAGTAGAATTCACCCGTCACTAAATTGCAGGGCCGGAGTTAACCATTGTGACCAAGAAGTCATGGAAAGAGAGCAAGTAATCTACTATGTATTCACCCGTCACTAAATACCAGAGCCCTATGCAAAACGGATTTCGCGTAGCCAATTAGGGATACGGATATAAAAGTGAAAATTAAGAGTTTGTTTTAGAAAATAAATTCATCTTTGCATTTTATTCATTTTTAACTTCGCACAGAATAACTTTACGAGCTATGCTTGTAGCGATGTCATATAGTATATCATAAATATTCTATTTCCAAGAATTACTAAATGTTTCAATCTAACTACGAGAATTGTTGACCTCAAGTAATTCTTCATGAGTCACGAGAAGCTTCTTTCACCAGATTCCCCAGATACTGGTAGGCCCATTGCATAATGCCGTTTTTTTTAATCGCCCTTAGGATTGGCGTTTTCCATATTGAATGAAATCCCAAAATGAAAATGTTGTGTATATATATATCAAGGAGATTTGTATGAGTTTTCAATAATTTTTAACAATTTCCGGAGATTTCCAGGACTTTTCGTATATTTTGCAAATTCAGGAGATTTCCAGGAGCTCCTGGTAAATCGAAAGTAGGCCTCGGGAAATCTGTTATAAGTTATACAATGGTTTAATTTAATAATTTATGTACCTCAAATTAGCGCGTATCCTATGAAAGTGCGAGGCCCACTGCGGTCGCATAGAATGCATGGGCCTAAGTCCGGCCCTGCAAATAGCGGCATATTTTACGCCGCCGGTTGACTAGTATCAAATATTAAAATGAACGCAAGGACTGGCTCATGGCTTAGTTTTTTTTAAGTTATCTAGCTGGAATATCATCAGGTCAAGATGCTTCATTTGGCTTTATGCTATCTACTTGTTTTTGATTCATAAGCTAAAATTCGATGGTCTTTAGATTCTGATTTGTACCAGGAATGTTGTGTTGGTGTTAAGCTTACAAAATATTGATTCTATATTTTTTTGTGAAAAGTAATCTCTTCTGCTATTAATTTTTTTTATTGCTAAAAAACCCCCCTCCCCTGTGGCTATCTGCCCTATCTTTCCAAAATTTTCAAGATTGCTGTTGAAAATTTATAAGCTATAATTCTCATGGGAAGCTATGTTTCTGTTCCTGCAATTATGTCGGGTTTCTCTCTTTGTAATAATAAGATTTCTTAATCTCTCTACGTTTATATAAATTTTTAAATAAGCAAAAACGAAAATGTATCATCTAATGAATATATACTATTACTTATTTAAAACTCTAGAGATTTTATTTCTTTTTATATACTTACGGTTGATCTCCACCATCACCATCTTAAAAATAAAGGACGAAAAATGTTAATAATAGTATTTTTAATCTACTTTCATTTTGTAATGATGTTATGTAAAATACAAAAGTAACTTTTAAATGGCTAATGAGACCGATTACTTTTTCTTTACTACCCTTCTATTAACTCGCTCTGTATTCTTTGATCAATAGATATCAGTGATTTAGTTTCAACCACTTCTCATTATCTTATCTTATAAATTTGCATATAAGCTCTCGTTCAATGGACAAAATATGAATCAATTAATTTTAAATAATCAAATGTTTAAATTTTTGATAACAATAAGTAATTCTGAAATAAATTATGCATAGGATAGAAAATTGTTTGGCCTATAGGAAAAGGCTTTTACAAACAAAGAACTATTGTTAATAACAAAAAGGAGTCGAAAATAATCACCGCATAGTATGGCTTTAATACACTGCAACGACAACACGCTGTCAGGGGGAGTTATGTCGAAAGTGAATATGCTACTTTGATATTTTGGTATGATATTTATATCCCTTGTTTATGAAATCCCAGGCCCAGGTTATGAATGTCAATAGTCTGAATGGTTTAGTCTTGATTGAATGTGTGAAAGAGTGTGTTTGTCATTGAGGTCATGTTCTCGGCCCAGGAAGGTTGGACGGTTGATTTCATTAATTGCGCTCTATCGGATATTAAAGTATTATCTGTATTCCCATGGATATCTGGAGTTGAAGTTGAAGTTAATCTAATATTTCTTTATTGCTATTTAGAGCCAAGTAAAAAGGAACTCCACACACACACATCTCTAACTTTTCGTGAACACATTGTTTTTACTTTTGATATTAATAACATTTTTAACAAAAACTGTTAAATGTAATTGCATCTATTAGTTTGAAGAAAGAATGGGATATCCGGGTGAAATCGAAGTCTTAAGCTTCCTAGAGCCACTATACCAACCAATGTTCCAGCGAAATGTTTATAAAAATAGAAGGTTTTATAGATATCTATAGTTAGGTTCAAAACTTTAAGTGACAAAGTATAAAAGGAACAAATTCAACTTATACCGGTACGTTAATCAAGTACTATTTCTTTCACTTGTTCGAAAACAAAAATAATTCAAAAGAAAATTGGCTACAGGACTAGAAAATCTTTTTCATGAACATATTATACTAAATTAATGTTCAGGAACATTTTGCGTACCGTTTTTATTTTTTTTAATGTTTTTCTTGATAGTTTATTTGTATCTAATGAAGACCTCGTAACCTAAAAACATCCTTTAATTTTTTTTTGGTCTGGCAGGGTTTCAAATACGTATGTTTATTGTTTTTAACTCCTGTTCCCTAACGTAGCCATCAAACTATAAGCAATACGTCTACACTGTCCATACCAGCAATCGCAAGAACATAGCTGTTTGTAGTGTGGTCTCACAACTATATGCTTATGATGAAGCACAAACTTATTTAGTGAAAGTGTTCAATTAGTCTTCGTTGCTATATGTATATTACCAATGTCTCAGATCAATATAGAAGGGTTAATTGAACCACTGCCTTGTAGACACTGATTTTTGTTGGCAAGCGGATTGATTATTCAAGCCACACACTCGCTTTAAGTATCCAAAAAAATCTAATTCTGGCCAGACGATAATCAACTTCCTTTACAAAAAATATGCGTACTGTAATAACTTAAGTGAGGCAACTCAACGAGGCACATCGATATTTATTGACAAGACATCACAAGTTCATAAAACATCATCTTTCTTAGGCACAATCTCTCCATATTGGCTCTCTACTTGGGCGGAAATCGTTAGTCTCTTCATGTCAACATCCTATTCTAGTTTGGTTACTAGAAGTGCGCATCTCTGCATTAGCCTGGATGGTTGTGCGCATGGCAAAGTCATAACAGTACAATGCTTTCCAGATATTTAAGTGGTCTATCATGTGAAGGGGGTATCCATCACGCTAATACTAGATTTTTTAGGGTGAGTTATGGAACAAGACGTTTGTTTTTTCGAGGTTTATTTTTAGCCAAAAAAAGTGACAAAAATGTTAACCGTGAGCTGGAGCTCATGTTCAGTGTGTGCAAGAAGGAAGCAATCATCGGCATAGATAAAACTGTGCTACGACAATTTCTTTTTTTTTAGCATTGAACAGTTAGGGTTAGTGTAACATAATGGTATTATATGTACATTTGCACACTAGCGCGTCAGTGCAACACCGCTTGTGTCTATGTAATAAATGGAGTTCCTAATATGTCTTCCCTCTTAAACACTAGTTTGTTATTTGTGTAATACAAATATTTTACATGGTGTCAGAGTAAAACTAAAAAGCTGTCCAAACAAATGTTTTTATTAACCTAGTAATGACTTCTTTTTATTTATCAAGAGTTTTTAAAGATTTCATCAGCAGGTGAGCTTTTTTTTCAAAGGATCGTTAGCTGGTGCCGATAGTAAGCAAAAAACCTGGATGTCTGGGAATGTGGATAAGTCAACAAGACCTTTACAAAATTCTAAATATTACTGATAGTGAAGAGAAAGATCTTAAAGAAGGCAATATTGCAGCAAAGTTCCAATTGAAACTAAAGAACCGCTTCGAGGTCTTACAGATATACTGACCCTTGAAGAAGAGAGGGCCAACATAAAAAAGACCACTATTGAATGTGCGGAAGAAGTTATCGGAAGGAGGCGAATTTCATACAAGGAACGATGAATACAAGACAGAACATGGAAATTGATCGATGAGAGGAAAGAGGCCAAACGTTGACGAGATCAGAAAAAATGAAACACAGGATCGCAGCCTAACGGAAGAAACCTGTAGGGAAGCAAATCTGAAAGTAAAGAGAATATGTCCGCGAGATAAACGGGACTGGATTGAACAGAAGGGTCAAGAGGCACAGATAGCTGCTAGCTGAAATGACACAAAAACTCTCCATAGTATTGTCCGAGATCTCACTGGAGCAAAGAGTGGACAAGGAGCACCGATAAAAGATAAGCAAGGCAAAGCTTTGCTAACAAAAGAAGAACATGATGCAAAATGGGTAGAGCACTTTAAAGAGACCTTTAACCAATACATTCAAGGACCCTTCTCCGGACAATGATCTCAAGATCAAGACAGACCCAATAACTGCTGAGGAGGTTACCATGGCCATTGAAGTGCTAAAGAACAACATAGCATCTGGGCTCGACATGGTGTCAGCATAAATGCTAAAATATGGGGAACTGTGCATTATTAACAGAATGACCGATCTCTTAAATCTCTATTGGCGAACTTCAAAAGTCCCTGAGGACTGGCAAAAAGGAGTAATTGTAAAGCTTCCAAAAAAAAGGCAACTTGGCAGAAAAAACTGGAGGGGCATTACTCTCCTCTCTGCCCCAGGCAAAGTTTTCAGCACTGTTTTGTTGAGGCGGCTTCAACAGTCTGTAGGTGAGAGACTCAGAGAAGAACAAGCAAGCTTCTGAAGAGGCAGATCATGTGCAGAACAGATCTTCGCTCTACGAAATATCAAAGAACAAAGTCTTGAGTACCAACAACAGCTAACAATCAATTTCGTAGACTTTAAGAAAGCGTTTGATAGTGTCCACCGAGAATCACAATGGAAAATAGTTAGACAATATGGCATCCCAGAAAAATTCGTCCAGATCCTACGACACCTATACAGCCAGTCTAGTTGCTGCATTAAAACAGAAGAAGGAACAACCGAGTTTTTCAGCATCGAGACAGGTGTGAGACAGGGGTGCATCTTATCTCCCTTTCTTTTCCTCCTAGTCATCGACTACATAATGAGGAGAGCAATGAACCAGACTGCCTTTGGTATTCCATGGCGTGAACAAAATCGAATAACGGACTTGGACTTTGCTGATTACGTTGCATTACTCGGGCTACAAATAAATGCATACAAGAAATGACGGAGAGCCAAGATAGAGAGCACCCAAAAATGGCCTCCGCATAAACTTAGATAAAACCAAAATTTTGCGAATAGGATATAAGGCAAAGGGTGCCCCTGTCAGACTTGGCGAGTCAAAGCTTGAAGAGCTGCACAAGTTCACTTACCTTGGCAGCATCATAACAAATGATGGGGATGCCTACCATGATGTAGAGTGCTGAAGCCTATTTTAACAAGCCAAGCCATTGAACTCGAGACTAAAATACATCTTCTCAACATTATCGTCATCCTAACAGCAACATATGCATGTGAGACGTGGAAGTCAACCGTCAAAATTGAGAAATGGCTAAATGTGGCTCAATAAAAATGGCTTAGACGGATTTTGGGAGTCAGTTACACAGATCGGGTCTTAAACAAGGAAATCCTTTGTCGAACTGGGAGTCGAACACTTAGTTGACAGAGCGTCTCATAAGGTTTGCGAAACATTTTCTATGACAAAATGAATTACGTATACAAAGAGTTACGATGACATGGAGGCCAACACGAGGAAAGCGCAAACAGGGACTTCATCGTATTACTTGGTTCCTCACCTTCATGGAAGACCTCAGAACAGTGGACACCAGGTGGGAGGAGTCTTCAGACATTGCCAACGACATATCTTTATGGAGACAGCTTGCTGCCCAATGCTCCGAACGGCGCAGGAGGACCTAAGTCTAAGTAAGTCTTAAACACTAGTTTATTATGTGTGTAATACAAATATTTTACAGTTAGGGTTAGTTGGCTCCGAAGATTAAACATATTATTGTCGTACTTTATTATAACAAAAACCATGTTAACAACCCTAGGGGCGACAATCGAAATAAACAAATTCACGACATTCACCCCACGATGAAATTTCATTTATGTATTACAATAGGTTGTCTAAGCAAAACACAATGATTAATAAAACATTAACATCTAAACACATTTGCAGTACTGTTTGAAAGTCCTTTTCCCCCGATAAGATTGACTCTGTTGTTTGTTTAGATTCAGAGTAGAGTTCTCTGCGTTTTTTTCTGTTTCGCTCTGAAGTGATGGTGTCGCATTCCCGGAAGAACAGTTTCTCAGCTTAAGGGGTCCTCTATTTTCTGTGAAACAGTCTTTTTCTTTTTCATAAAATTTTGCTATCTTCTCTGCTAATTCATCTAATCTTGGCACAAGATAGGCGTCTAACAGTGTAAATCTGTAGATAGTCTGTCTATAGTCAACAACCATACGACTTTTGTGCCTCTCATTGGCTTTTTTTTTATAACCTGTGCCCGCCAGGGGGATTTTGAAGGTTCTATTACTTCTTCTTTTAGTAATCTTTGAATCTTAGCATTAATAAACTTAGTGTCCTGAAAGGAGTGTCTGCGCGAATTAGTTGCCACTGGAGTGCAGTTGGAAGATAAGTTACCAAAAAGACTAGGCGCCTCAACACACAGAGGTGGTCTCTTTCCATTTAAGTGAATCTCAAGATTCTCGAGTAGGCATATGAAGTCTAAACTTAGAATTACATATGAACATAATCCATCTAAAAGTGACAGTTTCATATTTTCATATGTTTCATCTTTGAGTCGAATGGTAGCAAAGATATGGCCTTCAGAAACTCGAGACAAGTGAGTAGATGCCATAAATGTTCTGTCCACGGAGGTTTTTATCGGCCACTTGTGACTTCTGGCAACTCGTGCTGATACATAACTCTCACAACTTCCTGTGTCTATCAAGGCTTTAAGTGGCACCCCATTGAGAAGAATCAAGGAGGTTGATTTGCCTAGTCCTAAAGAGTGCAACGTAGAGAGGACAAATGATGTAGAATTTCTTAATTTGCAAGATCTCTGAAAATTTCCTACTTGCCACACAGATTACATGTTGCTTCACGTGAGGGGCACTCATTGCGAGGATGTCTTCATCTGCCGCTAAAGTAACACTTGCTTGATATAGTGTTTACCTCTTGTTTTGCTTGAGCCAAAATTACTGAGGCTTGTAGATCAGGCAACTGGGGAGCGACAGAATCAGGAAAGTGTTCACTTACAGCATTTGTAGTAACCCCACAAATGGTTCTTACTGTGACTCGTACAACAAAGAATGTTGATAGGCGTTCTCAAGTACTCTAGCTTCCTCAAACGCATCCTTCAACTTTAAATCTGTTTGCTCTAGGAGATATTTTCTAATATTGTTGGAGGCAATTCAAGTGATAAATGCATCACCTATTGACTCGTCACGATGTTGTTCAGCTGTCACGACTTTGAATTTGCAATCCTTGGAAAGACTGCGGAGTTTTTTAAAGAAAGATATCAATACTTTGACCCTGTTCCTGTCTACACGTGGTCAGCTTGTGCCTTGCAAATACTTCATTCTTAGGCTGAAAGTAGATGTTATTTAGTGACTTAATTACATATTCATACGTTTCTTTGTCACTTATCATCTGGTACACCGAAAGCGCAATGTAGTTTATCAATAGTTTCTTGTAATCAATGTTTTCTATGGTAACAACAGACGAAAGTTCTTAAATGTTTCATACCAGTGTAGACACTTTTCTTTTCTGATGCTTGCGGTGGGGTAGTTTTAATAACAAACGTTTCTGGTCGAAACAGTCTTACATGTTTAGATTTAATACCACACCTTATAGATTCAGTGTAATAAATTGTCGTACTTTAATATAACAAAAACCATTTTATATCTAAAACTTTATTACGTTGAATGATGAAAATAACTGCACACATAGTAAAGATCAAGACACGGAATATGGTCAGTACACAATCTAACGTGAATCCACAAATGTAAACAAACAATATGGGCGACACTCGAAATAAACAAATTTACGACAATTGTCTTCTCAGCGGAACCTGACATTGTATCCAAGCAGTCCTGCCTCATTCGACTCAACATTAAGCCAAAGTAAAAAAAAAGCACAGCAAATGGCTCAAATGGGCTTCCGTTGGTAATATAAATTATGAGGGTTTAATAATTACCCTAACGGAAAGGCAAGTAGACTTGTTCTATCTATGCTTTAAAAATGTTTTTTTTTTCGGACCTTAAAAATCTCTATCTTTATCACATGATGTAAAGGTCTTATGTTTCTGAGCCCCACGGTTAACAAGTGTCCTGAAGCCAGCACAACGACAAACCACATTTACTTTTCTCCAAATAATGTCTGGTACCCATTAGAGTTGGGTGGACTCGGAGGCGCCCTAAAGATCCCAAAAGAAACAACCGCAGTCTTCTCCAAGATTCGAACCAATGATACTACTTAGGCACTGCGCCTTCGATGTCGTTATTATATCCCCAAACAAAATGTATAACGTCTAGCTGCTTTAACTATCGAGGCATCACTCTTGTGTCAGTAGCAAGAAAGATCTTTGCACGAGTACTGACTGATTGACTGACCATTTCTATAGCGGACGAGGTTTTGAGAGCCAATGTTACTTATCGGTCTTGATATTTATTTTGACACAACTTTAAAAAATGTAGAGAGTAGAACCTTAACCTTTGAACTGCCTTTTTATTTATCTAACCAAGACTTTTGACATGGTCAGTTGCGATGGCTTATTAAGGATTTGTTTCAGAATCGTAAGTTCACCAAAGTTCATATCCATTATCAAGCAGCCTCATGTTGTTATATTTTTATAAAAAAAAACAAACAACTAAACTAAACCGAAATAAAAAAAAATAATTAACGTTTCACTTTTGAAAAAACGTTGCACAAAAATTTTGAAACACAATCGTTACAATTCTGATCCCTTCGCAAAGACTATAGTGTGAAGCATGGCCGTTATCTTTCCCACACTGTTATCTTCTTTAATTGCAATACAAGACATTAAAATGATATTTTCTTAGCTATTTGTTATAGCTAATTTCAAATAAAATTTTAATTTATTTATCAACATATATTGCTGTTGTTTTTTATTAATTTTATGCATCTACTGAAATTAATTTCTTATAATTTTACAGTCAATTATACTATTACATTTTGAACAGGGTAGAATGTGATGACTATGATTTATAGTAACTCTGTTGCTGATCTTATGTTTACATGTGTTCGCAGGTTGGAAATGTGTGTAGTGTAAAGTCATACAAGGGTATTAAAATCATACTTTACGGACATAGTTTTAATTTCTTAGTGGTTTATAATGTTTGCAATCTAAGAAGGTTTGTTAGTTTTCTTTTAGTATAATAATGTTCTTACAAGATAGATTGACACGGGACATCAGAAGACACAGTGTGACAAGAAGGACAAAGGCTTTCATTCCAATCTGGTAGAGATGCTGTTTTTAAACTGTTAAGAAAGAAATGTAAATAACTATCATTAGTTAAACAACTAGTAACTAGACTTAACAAATATATGATAATTAAGGATCAAAAATTCTAAAATGGAAAAGAAACGGATATAATGAATTACAATAGTATGGACAATTGTTGTTTTTTTTTTTTTGGGGGGGGGAGGGGAGGGCAACAAGCAATCCTATAATAAAGGAAAACTTTTTTAAAAGAAAATTTTAAATCTAAAACTCTTTTCTCAAGTTAACCTTTTATTTAACCCAAATAGGTTAGCGTTTCTAAAGTATTCACTCTTCACAAAAAAATTCTTAGAAACTTTTGTTTATTGACGTTAATTATGGTTCTTACAAAATGTTAACTTTAATTATTTTAATTACAAAAATAGTTTGTGTCAAATCCAAAACTCAGAATCGGTCCCCGAGAAGGTTTACAATGTGAGATAAAAAGGTAGGTTTCAATATTTTCAGTATGATTAACAGAAGCTACGAGCTTCAAACTACCCTGTACAGCCATTAAAAAAAAAAAGACGTATTGCCAAAGCTATTGTATTGTTGGTTCGACTGCCGACATACCCACAGGGTATTATTACATGAAAATATTCATATGTATTAAATGAATTCATTCCAGCGTTATGGTTCAATAAATATAGGCTTAACTGAAGTTATTGAATAACTATCTAACTGGTGGTTTGTAAAGAACCTATCTCTAATTCAAAGCCTAGAGGAAAAACGTTTTCTTTTGGTTAAATAGAAATAATAATAATAATAATAATAAAATACCTTGGTACTATCCTGGACAATAAACTAAATTTTACTGCAAATACTCATTATATCAGCAAAAAAGGGCAGCAAAGATTACGCTTACTAAGAAAACTGTCCTCGTTTAATGTTAGCTAAAAGGCCTTGGCTATGTTTTATCACGCTCACATCTGCAATATTTTAAGTTTCAATATCACTGCCTGGTATGGCAATCTGAGCATTAAAAATAAAATTAAACTTTATAGAATCCTAAATGCTGCTGGCAAAATCATTGGCAAAAAACAAACCTCATTTGGGCAGTTGTTTGAGACAAACATCTATAAAAAAGCTAACAAGATCCTCGAAATAAAGAATCACCCTTTGTGTCAGGATTTTGTGATTTTACCATCACAAAAGAGATACAAGACACCGATAGCAAAGACAAACAGACACAAACACTCTTTTGTTCCGCTGGCAATCAAATCATTAAATAAGAACAATCTGGTATAAACTTTGTCACATGTAAATTATGAGTGAGTCTGGTGTGAATGTACACTTTGGTTTCTTATAGTTATAATGTTTTTTGTTTGGTGTAATGCACAAATTGTAAGACAAATTTCCTTACGGATAATAAAGATTATTATATATATATCCAGGTCTTCTGTACACACTGCTAAACACAACACATCTAAAACATCAACTTGACAACAAGAGCTTCAATAAACACTGTCCAGGTTTATCTTATCTTATCTTATATAATACAGACGTTACTTCAAAAAAGAAGATGATTACGTCCTACGCGTCATGCATTTAGTCATGCATATTAACCAATGACTTAAATTCTGCCAATTCACTGGTTTTCCTGGCTAGCTCAGGCAATCCATTTCATACTCTAATAGCACTAGGGAATTTGTACAAATTTGTCCTAGCATATGGGACGATGAATGTGCCTTTATCTTTGTGTCTTTCAGAGTATTTTATTAAATTTTGTTTTTGTATTTAAAGACTATGGTTCAGTGTTTTATGTAAAATTGCTACTTTACTTTTGAGCCTTCTGTCCTGAAGGCTTTCTAAATTTAGTGATTTTACTGTTACTCTAGTCAAATGTGAATATTCGTTTGTTATGAATCTCACTGCTCTATTTTGTGTCTGTTCCAGTTTCTTAATGTTTTCTTGAGTTGAGGGGTCCCAAACAGAGGATGCATATTCTATTATTGGTCTAACCAAGGTTAAATATTATTTTAGTTGTATGTTCTTATTTAATTTATAGAATTTTCTTTTAATAAATCCTAATGCTTTGTTTGATTTTTTTTGTAGTTTCATCAATATGTGGATTCCATGACAGTTTTTCATTTATTATAACACCTAGGTATTTTGCGTTTTTAGTCTGTGTTACTGGTTTGCCATGAATAAGATAAGTGGAATTAATTTGTTTTAGTTTTTTTGTTACTCTTAACTGACATTTTTCTGGGTGGAAAGACATGCTCCAATTTGATTCCAATTTCTGTAATTCATATAATTCTCTTTGTAAAATATCTGTGTCTTGTGTTGTTTTTATTGTTCTATATATTATGCAATCGTCTGCAAATAATCTGACTTTTGTTCCTGAAGTAATGCAATTTGGTAAATCATTTATGTAAATTAAAAATAGTAGTGGACCCAAGACTGTTCCTTGACGTACACCTGAGTTTACTGTTATCGGTGTTGATTTAGAGCCATTTATTATTACATTTTGTTCTCTCCCTATCAGAAACTCTTTAATCCACTGATGCAGTGGACCATTAATGCCGACATATTTTAATTTTTTAAGCAAACTATGGTGGTGAACTTTGTCAAAAGCCTTGGAAAAATCTAGTAAGATAGCATGTATTTGTTCACTATTATCTAAACCTTTTGAAAAATCAATTAGTCCTATTAGTTGTGTTTCACATGATCTATATTTCCTAAAGCAATGTTGGTATGGTGTGAGGACATTATGTTTGTCTAAGTGGTTTATGATGTTGCTACATATTATGTGTTCTAGGATTTTGCATGGGATGCTGGTAAGTGATACTGGTCTGTAGTTTCCTGGGTCAGATTTTTCTCATTTTTTAAATAGTGGGGTGAGATTAGCTTCTTTCCAGTCCTTTGGTACTCTGCCCTGGTTAAGTGAAGCCTGAAAGAGTATTTTGAACACTGGAGCTAGCTCACTGCTTAGTTCTTTGAGTAATCTAGCTGGAATACCATCAGGTCCAGACGCTTTATTTGGTTTGGTGTTGGCTAATAGTTTTTGAATTCCATTTTCTTGTACTACTATATCTTCTATGTTGTCTACTTGGTTCAAATTCAGTAATATGTCTTTGTCTCCTGGGGCTGAGAATGCTGATGCAAAGAATTTGTTTAGGATGTTTGCTTTAGTTCCATTATCATTATGTATTATATTATGTTCATCTTTTAATGGCGCTATGCCTGTTGTTTCCATTTTCTTAGACTTAATGTATGGCCATAGGTTTTTGTTGTTATCTTTAGATATTACATTGTTTATGTATTCACTCTGCAGCTGTCTGCTTACTTTTTGGGTTAAGTGTTTAATTTTTATATACTTTTTGTAAACTCTTTCTCCATTAGTTTCTTTAAATTTTCTATATATGTTTTTCTTCTGTTTACAAAGCTTCTTTAGTCTATTTATTTATTTTGTTTGGTGTGTATTTAGTTGGTATATGATTTTCTATAATGCTTTTAAGATGGTTTTTAATGAAATTCCAGAGGTCATCGACTGGTTGGTTAATGTCTTTTTCTAATAAGAATGTTTGTTGAAAGTTTAATGCAGCTTGGTGTAGTTGTGTTAGGTTACATTTATTCCAGAGTAAGATTTTTCTTTTGGGTTTTGTATTGGCTACTGCTTTTATCTGACTGTGTATTTTTATGATCTCATGGTCTGATATACCAGGGATTATATCATAATCAACCACTAATCCAGGTCTGTTGGTTAAGAAGAGATCTAATGTGTTGTTTAATCTAGTTGGCTTTTTAATGATTTGATCTAAACTTAGGTTGTGTAAAGTTTCTATGAAAAGCTCATTTATGTCCTTAAGGTTTTGGTGTTTATCTATGGTTAGTGTTTTCCAATTTATATCAGGTAGGTTGAAATCACCCATAATCCAAAAAAAGTGCATTTTTATTTGTCTCTTTAAGTGTAGTAATCTGATTACATAGTTCCTGCATGTATTCTTAACTAGAATTTGGTGGTCTGTAAATGCTGCCTATTATTAGGGATGTTGAGGTGGTATTAATTTTACAAAATGTTGATTCTATATTTTTTGAGTTAGGTAAGGTAATTTCTTCTGCTATAAGAGTGTTTTTTATTGCTAAAAGAACTCCTCCATGATTATCAGCCCTATCTTTTCTAAAAATTTCATAATTACTTTTGAACATTTCTGCATTATAAATTTCAGGATGTAGCTAAGTTTCTGTTCCTGCAATTATGTCTGGTTTCTCACATTCTAATAAAATTTCTAAGTCTGCTGTTTTGTTCCTAATGCTTTGAAAATTTATTACTAAGGTTTTAAGGTATTTTGGTATTACTTTTTTAGTAGGTTTGTTTAGTGAGGCTGTTGTATTAATTTTAGTAGATTTAGGTTTAACAGAAGTAGATCTGGCTAGTGGTTTGTGAGTTTGGTTTGGGATGGTGTTTAGGATGTTGTATGGGTTAGAAGTGTCTGCATCAAAGGAATCAAACAGTCCTGATGTAAACTGAGGTAACCCACACGGTACACAGTGCCATGATGCGTCTTTGTTGCCTAAGGCATAATACACAGGTGTATTCATATGGAGACATGATGCATGGTAATGACAAATTACATCAACAACAGCCAATAAACACAATTGGCTACACTAACTTCAAATGCTTTGCGACACTACAGAACTGCCTAACTAAATACTACAAGTCTCTCTAGCTCGTACAGCTACATTTTTGATGACTCGCTTTGCAGGCCATAGTCCTTACTGCTTGCTTTCCTGGACTCTACTGTCCTTTCTTACACACTGTCTCTAGTCCGTGAAGGCTCACATGACCACAACATGGGTCATACTTGCGTGAACTAGCAGTATTATCCCTTGTCTATCGACAGACGTTGACCCGTTGACCTGTGTGATTGGCCTGAGTCGTGTGTATCAGTAGGCCCCACATATTAACCCTTTCAGTCCGCCACTTGAGTCACTACAATATATATATATATATATATATATATATATATATATATATATATATATATATATATATATATATATATATATATATATATATATGCTATATTGCATTGCTCGGTTTACGTAAGAATCGTTGCTGGTTAATTTTTTTAGTCAACTTATACATACACAATAAGCATTCTTCCTTTTTAAAAACAATAAGTAACATTTTATTTAAAATTTAAGCAGCCTATATAAAAGAAACCACTTAATCTAGTAGCACACATATTTGAAAATAATCTTCTGACATTAAAAAAAAATTAACATATGTAATATTTTTAAAGAAATATATTGACGTGTGTTATTTGAATGGTTTCCCCTGTTGTTGTTTTACTTTACTACTAATAATTATTACTTCTAAAATTGGTGATTTTTATTAAAAAAATAATAAGCTAAACCAAACTAACAAAAAATTGAACGTTTCACTATTAAAAAAAAAACTATGAAAAACCTAAAAATATCAAGATATCAGATTTTTAATATATGTTTTTTTCTGTTAAAATCAATAAAATCTAAAAATTAATAAAATTACATCCAAAATTCCTCTATACGGCATGTCTAATATATAAAGAATATATGTCATCCTTTTTATACTTTCACTAATTGTAGCAGATGCTCTTATTTTTAGCAGCCCCCGAAAGGGGAAAAGACGCTATTAGTTTTGTGCAAAATGTCTGTCTCTGTCCGTCTGACCATCTGTCGGTCTGTCCATCCGTCCCGTTTAGATCTCGTAAACTAGAAAAGATATTGAAAATCCGACATCACAATATTTTAGACCATTCAAAGTTCTGATGCAACGGCTACTTTTTTTTTCTGAAAGCGAAAAATCTAATTTTTAAAATCAGTTATGCAAGCAGTTTTTTAAAGAGAAAAAGCTTATTAGTATGCTTATTAGTATGCATTACAAGTTAGACCTAAAATAAAACGAATAGTAATCTTGTAAACTTCATTTTCTTGAACATTTTTTTTTAAACATTCGAATAAGAGATTGGGCCTTTTCAAAACAATTACATCAATTATAAGACTTCAGTTAGGCCAGAAGAGGCGCGGTAGCTGAGCGGTAAAGCGCTTGGCTTCTTAACTGGGGGCCCTGGGTTCGAATCCTGGTAAAGACTGGGATTTTCAACTTCGGAATCCTTAGGCGCCTCTGAGTCCACCCAGCTTCAATGGGTACCTGATAATAGTTGGGGAAAAGTAAAGGCGGTTGGTCGTTGTGCTGGCTACATGACACCCTCGTTAACCGTAGGCCACAAAAAACAGATGAACTTTACATCATCTGCCCTATAGACCACAAGGTCTGAAAGGGGAACTAGTTGTGCAGGTTTACATCTAACTTTGCATTCACTTGCTTTCCTTTGATCTGCTGTACCGTTTGGGCACTACACAAGATCTGTCAACCTTCTTTCTTTCTCCATTCTTATCTCTCATTTGTCTTTGATATAATTTCATTTGGATGTTCTTTCTGAAAATATTGAAGCCTGCCTGGGTGGACCACTTCGGGGGCCGATTTTGAGTTTGTGTTTTCACACAAACTGTCTTTGTAATCTTGTTATTTTTTGCAAAGGGCAAAATTCCACAATATGTAGGCAGAAATACTATCAGAATACACCTTCTAGTCAAGCATTAATCTGGAAAAGGACTTCTTTAGTAAATGGATAGAATTTGAAAACTTAGCAAACACATTTCAAAGTTTAATGAATCTTTAGTAATCATGAAGCACACCTTCTTGAGATACTGGAAAGCCGAACATTTAAAAAATTATTTAAATACATTTAATAAATGAACGTAGTGTTTTAAATAGATTTAGCTGTAAAAAAGAAAATCTTTGCATATTTTACTATTTCAAAAAAAAAAAAACTAAAAAAACAACAACAAAACAACGCCTTAGCTACTACAACCTGATAACCTCGCTGCCATTTTGCAGTCAATGATTTTTTTTACAGTGGTAAGCCAACTTTAAGTTTATGGGTGGTTTAAAGCATTTTTGTCATTTATTGTTTTTAAAGAAAAGCTGCTGCTAGCAAGTGTTTAAACCTTAAACATAAATTAAAGTTACCTTGTATAAAAATAAAAGTTAAAATTTTATTTAAAAAAAATAAAAGACCATATACTATTTATATTTAAAAAACAATATTTTTGGTTGTTGTACTTGTTTTTGTGGGTTTTTTTTCATTATCTAGACCTAGCCTGTACATAGGCCTAGTCTTAATATAATTCAATGGGAGTGAGTGTGTTAGTGGAGTAATTCTGTAGATGTTGTAGTAAATCATTGATTAAGGTATTTCTGTCTGTGAAATTTTTTTATCTCAAGAGATAATGCAACTTCTCATTTCACTAAAGAACTTCTCCAAGACTGGACCTCATAGGCAGCTTTTGAAGAACAAAAGGCCACAAGGGAGTGTCACACGCGGGGCCGGTAGCCATAAGCGTACCGTAACTCATGCTAACGAACTCGGTGCACCAATGTCTATGAGCACTCGACAAGATGCTCTTATAGATGACATTTTTTAGACTAACAAGGCCGTGTGACGTAGTGGATTTTTTCCTTTGACGTCATATGGAGTTAATTCTTAAAATAAATTGCTAAAAGAAGTCACCAATGTCTATGAACCCTCAACAAGCTGCTCGTATAGATGATATTTTTTAATCTAACTAGGCCTTGTGACGTAGTGGATTTTTTTCCCTATGACGTCATATGGAATAAATTCTTGAAATAAAATGCTAAAACAACTCGGTATAGTAATGTTTATTAAACCTCGTAATGCGACTCGCATTTTAAAAATACAATGGCTAGATTTAGTTCTTATCTAGATTTTTTATACTAGATCTAGATTTTTTTTAACACAAAAGCTAGATTTTTTACACTAGATCTAGATTTTTTTTTACACTAGAGTTAGATTTTTAAAAACTATATTTAGATTTCAGTTTTAATTGAAATCATTGTAGAATCTAGATCTAGAATTTCTAGATCTAGTTTGGAATGTTTGTTGTTTTACATATTTCGGATGTTCCTTTAGAATTGTTCAAACCTCCCTCAGGACGACGGGTGTTGGGAGCGGTTAGGGTTTGAACCTGGGAACATTGATGAATCCAAACGACAGCCCAGCGCGCAAACCGCATTACCAGATTTAGACTAAAAATTTTTTTTTACGTCAGATGAATCTTTGAAACATTATTACTTTAAACAATCAAAACAAAATCACGTCTTAGATATTCCTTGCGAATACGCGGATCCGACAGGGATCCGTCTCCCACGGGAGCCGCCTCTGAGTTTATGTGGCAACACAAACTCTCTTTGTAATCTTGTTTTTTTTTATTTCATATAGCTTCTGGGTCTTTCTGTATATCGAGATACAATCTATACCGTCAACTATAGCATGCGTGAGTTCAGTTTCGCTGCTTTAACAAACTTTAGAAGTTGTGAAGACAGGTACGAATGGATAACTATCATATGGCACGCAAGATGTGCCCCGATAGTAAATGATGTAAGGGCCGATTTCGGCGTCCACCCTGCCCCTATACATAGTACCTTACATAGGTACTGAGATGTATTATAGTCTTTTACAACCGAACTTGTAATGTTACGAGCTTAAATTGTAAATTGGTATCATGTAGATGCCGGGTGTAATGATGTATGTGTTGTTTGAAGTTAACATATTTCTACAGTATTTTGAAAAGAACCATAGTTGCTTGAGTGTAGCTACTGTTTCTATTTTACTTGATGCGAGTGTGAACCTGAAAATACACCCCACGAGGACCAAACTGGTTTAACATTATAGTTCACTTTATTGCAGAATGGGCCACAGTCGATTCTGTCACTATGATGATCGCCCTACATGAGTCTTCAAGCAATCATATGTTGAGGGGTTTTAAACTAAAATAAATCTAAGGAGTTTTAAACAAATTCAAAACCCCTTTAGCTACGTCTGATAGAAATAGGTGACTTTATTTTGCTTTAGAATAATAGAGGGGGGTGCTCAACCTCAAAACTATCTGTAGGGGGATTTGAAAGAAACCATCTGAAAGATTTTAAACTTAAAGCCCTATGGCTGAGAGGGGATTAAACTCAAAAACCCATGTGGCTACGCTAATAGAATTTTGAGTTTGTAATTTGCTTTTTTTTTATATTGAATAGGTGGATTTTAGCTCTGACCCCGCTGAAGGGATGTTTAAACTCAAAAGTCCCTTTGGCTACAGTCATAGACTATTGAATGTGTAATTGTTTTTTTTTTAAATTGAAGAGGTAGTTTTTAGCTAAAATCCCGCTGGATGGAGTTTTAAACACAAAACCTTTCTTTGCTACGATCATAGAATCTGATGACAGATATATGCTTAAGTGTTATATTGAAGATCGAGTTTAATCGTAAAAAAATATGTAATTTAGTGGAGGGGGGTTTAAATAAAATCCTCCTTATCTATCCTCTTGGACTTTGTCGTTTGCATTATTTTTTTTTGTTTATAGAAGAGGGGAATTTAACTGCAAAACCCCCTGGAAGGGGATTTTATACTCAAAACCCCATTTGGCTGCGCTGAGGAAAGTGATGGTTTAATGTTAAAATCTCACCTTAAATAAAGCAAAATCAAAGCAAACTAGATAATTAATTAGACTCGGCCTCCATAAATCCACCAATAGACAAGAAATATATTCAAGCAATATTCTTGTTTTGATCATTAAAGAAATCTTAAAAATTTGGCTTTATTTTTGACATTAAAGCAAAAATTGCTACACGTTGTTTTTTATAAGACTCTTCTAACTCTTCTGGAATAAGTAGAGTAGCGTTAAGTGATCATCTAGGATCAGCATGGAAACCTTCCGATACAGTGTCGGGGCAACTAGAGCGGTAGCTCACAATGTCACCCCTCCCCGTCAATTTTCTTAAAATATGTTCCAATGAACACAGTGACTTGGCAGAATTTAAGTCATTGGTTAATATGCATGACTAAATGCATGACGCGTAGGTCGTAATCATCTTCTTTTTTGAAGTAACATATGTATTATATAAGAAGATAACACTATTGCTTTTTTTTTGGTTGAGCCAGTAAAGTGAGCTGATTACCTACTTTTATTGATTTTTACACAATGTTAATTATATTTATTCAAATGTTATTGCAACTTTTACAATAATATATAATTAAAATTGTAAACAGACTTAACATCATATGAACAGGTTTTTTTTTTTTTGTTATAATTTAAATGGTATAACGTTGTGCTGTATAATTTACACTTAAACTACCATCTAGATGTGTCAAGGCTTATTTGAGCATATATCTAGAGTTTTTATTATTATCTTTTCCAATGTGTCTGCTTTTACCAAGTTATAAATGATGTCGATCCTTCGCAACTTCCCACTAATAACGCCACTGCTCCAATATATATTTTGAGATTTTAATTTTTGAGGTTATAATTTTTCCAACTTTGTTGCCACCCCCAAAAATGTATCAACCGGTGCGAACAGCACCCTGGCCCCCCCCCCCATGACGCTACTGCTCCAAGATACCCACTTCTTCCCAACAATTTCAATTCAAATATTTGAGTAGACGTAGTAAGAAATAAAAATGAGCCGACATTACTTAACATGTTTCCCATGCAAACAGCATAGGCTAATACAATATTACCCACAAGTAGGCCTACTAATCCTAATCATAATCGCTCTATTTACTTAATAGGTCTAGAGACTAGATCCAGAATATAGAATATATATTGTTGTAACCCTGCCTTGCACCAGTGCTTGAGGTGCGCACTAGCGCACTAGTAAACGTAAACAGGAAGACACTAGGAGATAGAGAATAACAGTGCATCAGGGATTGTGAAGAGTCTGAATGTTTGAAAACTAAGAAGCCAGCTTTTGTGCTGCCTGAAGGTTGTAGAAGAGACCTGGAGCGAAGCGGGGAAGGCTGTCGTTGGTCCACATTCGGGTTAAGCAAAGACTGGTATAGTTAAAACCAAGACTCTGATGAAGCTGCAGGATGTTATGTGTTTGTCCTAGTGAATAAACAAATGTATTTATTTCCTGTTAAACTGTGTTCAGTAGCCTGCCTTTACGTTGAGTGCCTACCCCAGAGTTACAACAATTGGTGTCGAAGTGGGATTTTGGCAGCTCAACGAAAGGAAAGAATGACAACGCTTAGGAAGCTAGGTGAACTTAGCTGTAAACAGTTAAAAGAGGATCTCCGAGCCAGGGAGCTGAGGATCTTCTGTGGCAAAGAAAAAATGAGAGCCAGTCTTTGGCGGACTCTTGTTGATGAAAGGGAGGATCCGGAAATACACATGTTTGAGGTGGATCCAGATATCGGCGATCTTCTGAAAACTATGCAAGAGTCGCTACAAAACATGAATGACTCTATAGGAACACAAATCGAACAATTAAGCACCATGCGTGGCTTGATCGGAACTATGCAGCACCCGATAGTCACCATAAAGCATTCAATGAAGGAGAAGACAGACGAATCGATGGGTACCATGCTTAGCAAGACAGATGAATCGATGAACAAGAAAGATGAGGCGTTAGGTACCATGCTAAGCGAGACTGATGAACCAAGATATGACCTGCTGAACAAGATAGGTGAACTTATGGCTACCAGGGCGAGAAGAATAAACGATCCGTTACTCAGCGGAGACGCTGATAATGGTAGTGACTGTGATAACGAGTTGTGTAAGAGTAGCTCTCAAGACAAGAAGCTTGACCATTGCTGCGAATATCACAGCGATGAGCATAGACCTGATTATGTCCATGTGATTTGCAGGGAGATAGCAAGTACCAGAAGACCTGCCAACAAGGTTTTGACCCAACAGGCGCTTGTCCAGAGGCCGTAACCAGCGATAGAAGCCCTGAAAGCGGTCAGAGGAAATCAACAAGATGTGATGCAGCAGCTGATGAACGTTTTCACATCAGGCGTCATCCACGAGCCATACAGACATGTCTTCAGATGGTGATGGGTTTGGTGAACTGTTTCATAACCTGACCTCATGGGGGCCTCCGGCTAAATTGCAAAGCATTCACCAAGAGAGTCTGCTGAAACAACGTGTAGAGCTAGCGGTCTTGAGGACCACCGCCATGACATCCACTGCCTCGCTTCTCGCCATGAGGCTGCTTTCGGTGGTAAATAAGAGAAAGGCCAGACAACGAAAACAACTTCCTCTTAACCAAAGGCAGATCAATTGGAGCAGAAGGAGAAAGCGGCACCTGCAGAGAGCAGTGTGGATTGCTTTGTTGGGAGCACGCTCCCAATCTGTAACTCCCACTGACCGACCTCCACCTGCACTGATCAACCGTGAACATGTTTCTTTTCGGGACGAAAAGAATGAGGTGGGGGTAGTGTTGTAACCCTGCCTTGCACCAGTGCTTCAGGTGCGCACTAGCGCATAGTAAACGTAAACGTAGATCTAGAATTCAGACTAGAGCTAGAATTGGAATCTAGGCAAGAACTAGATTTCTAGACTAGTTCTATATTTAGATTACATCTGGAGCTAAATTCTTGATTTCAACTAGATCTCGATCTAGAATCTAGACTAGGTATAGAAGCTAGATCTAGACTAGGTTTAGGTCAAAAATAATAGACTGAAGATAAAGATACAGAACTAAATCTTCTAGACTAGAATCTAAATTATAATCTAAACTAGATCTAGAAATCTATAAATAGAATCTAGATCTACTAGAGCTAGATCTAGGTCAATATTATTTCATGATTATTAGCCCTACTACTTGGTTATTGTGCACTTATGCTGTTCTCATTATCTTCTTATCTTATATGATACTGACGTTAATTAAAAAAAAAAGAATATGATTACGTCCTACGCGTCATGCATTTAGTAAAGCATATTAACTAATGACTTAAATTCTTCCAAGTCACTAGTTTTCCTGGCTAGCTCAGGCAACCCATCCCATGCTCTAATAGCGCTTGTGAAGAAAGAGCATTTGAACAAATTTGTACTAGCATATGGAACTAGGAGTGTTCCTGTATGTTTGTGTCTGAATATTTTATAAAATTTTGTTTTTTGTATTTGAGGATTATGGTTCAGATTTTTATGTATAATTGGTACTTTACTTTTGAGTCTTTTGTCCTGAAGGCTTTCTAAATTGTGTTACTCTAGTCAGATTTGAATATTCGTTTATTATGTATCTCACTGTTCTATTTTGTGTCTGTTTCAGTTTCTTAATGTTTTCTTGAGTTGAGCGGTCCCAAACAGAGGATGCATATTCTATTATTGGCCTAACCAAGGTTAAATAACATTTTAGTTTTATGTTCTCATTTGATTTATAGAAATTTCTTTTAATAAACCATAATGCTTTGTTCGGTTTTTTTATAGTTTCATAAATATGGAGAATCCATGACAGTTTTTCATTTATTATAACACCTTGGTATTTTGCGTTTTCAGTCTTTGTTGCTGGTTTACTATGAATAAGATAAGTGAAATTTATTTGTTAATTTGTTTTGTTACTCTTAACAACTGACATTTTTTGGAGTGGAAAGACAAGCTCCAGATTGATTTACATTTCTGTAATTCATCTAATTCTTCTTGTAGCCTAAAATTTCTGTACCTTGTGTTGTTTTTATTGTTCTATATATTATGCAATCGTCTGCAAACTATCTGACTTTTGTTCCTGAACTAAGCAATTTGGTAAATCATTTGTGTAAATTAAAAGTAGTAATGGATCTTTTCATTGTGGTGCACCTGAGTTTACTGTTATTGGTGTTGATTTAGAGCTATTAATTTTTACACTTTGTTCTCTCCCTATCAGAAAATCTTTAATCCACTGATGCAATGTTGTACTTAATAATAACAAACAATGTTACATTCAAAGCTTTATTTCACTGAATGAAAAACAACTACACACATAGTAGAGATCAAAACATGAAATACGAAATACGGTCAGTACACAGGCTAACAAATGTAAACAAACACTAAGGGGCGACAACCAAAAAAAGCAAATTCCCGACAACCATCAATGCCAAAATATGGTGGTGAACTTTGTCAAAAGCCTTGGTATCAGATTCACTTCTTGATTTTAAACTACTTCTTACATATGTAGTGGAGTGGATACCTTTTCAGGAAACACCGGCCAACCCGATATCCACGTGACCCTTCCCCCTAGATAGCACCTTGTGTCCGCGCATAAAAAGGCAGACCAACGTGGGCACTGTCCATTCGTCCGGCATATCTTGTCGCTGTAGTGTCCATATGTTACTGGGCATACGTCGTCTCCACTCCCTGTTTGTGTCTGGTTCTACACCATGTGTTTATGTATGAGCTGCAGGTAGTTACATTTTACTTTCTTATGTTATATTGTAATTTTATTTAGTAGTCTACATAGAATATCGCTACCCTCGGATTTCGCCCATAGTGTTGGACTATCGTTATTTTTAGAAAACCAGTATGTAAATGTTTTCATTTATTGAAATGCGTACCTGTAGTATACTAGACGAAATAGTTCCTATAGAATGCTAACTGTCCATCTTGTAAATGTATTTTTACAACCAGTGTGTAAATACTGGCTTTTAAGAAACAGTGTATTTGTGAGTGTAGGCCTATATATTTGTTCTATTTAATTGTTGTAGTTTTTTGTAAGGAAAGTAAAGAGCGAAACTCTTCAAACAATGTATATATATGTTAGTTTTATGTAGAACAACTAATTGATTTATTTTTAGAGAACTACGTTGTCATTTATTTTTATAATGTTTTTGGTGTTCCATATCTCTCTTGTGTTTGTAAAAGAGATGATTGGTTTACACCATAAGATTTTGTTTTTCGTTAGTATTTAGGCCTATTAATTATATTTAGTTTATGTTCATTTGTAATTATGTTTTATGTTTGCCTTTGACAGGTCTTTAGTGTATAATAAACAGTTTGGAATCGTCCTACGAATTGCCTTCGTCATGTCATTTAGTTTGTTCTGTGCCAAACCCACCACACATAATAAATAAATCTGCACCCCTAAGCTATTAGAAGATAAACTATTTTCTTAATGGATTATAAATGTAAATTTTGTTTAAATTGTTTAATACAATTAAATCTAAATCTAGATCTATGTCTGACCTCTATTTAATGTTTATAAATTGTTATAAAGTGTATAGCTTAATTACGATAAGTGAAAACTGCGCGCTATAAAAGTTTGTTTTCTTTTAAACTTACAATTCAAACGAATTTCGAATTGCAATTCTTTAAAAAAACAACATTTAAATCAGTATTCTATTCCATGAGTTAGTTCATTTAAAAGTGGGGTCATTTTTTTAAAATTTTCTTGCATATATAATTTTAAAAATTAAAAGGTTCAATTTTGGAAAAGAAAAAAGTAGCCCGTTGCATCAGAACTTCGAATGATCTAAAATATCATGATGTCCGATTTTTCTTTTGTCTTCTAGTTTCTGAGATCTAAACGAGACAGCCTGACGGACAGACAGGCCACAAAAAATTAATGGCGTCTTTTCCCCTTTCGTGGGCCGCTAAAAATCAGTCACGAAATTCCATTCCTCCGCAGTGGGGGATTTCTTTACGAGGGGGAAATTGAACCCCAAGAACTCCCTCTGGCTACGCTTTTGCAAGCAACTGAAATAAAAGGCTACATTATTTATCTCAAATCTTCTGTTACGTCACTAAATGTTGCGTTCAAAGTCCGTCTAATTAAGTGAGTCTCTACTAGATATAGTGTACGAACTCCTCTTTTATAAGAACTGTTTCCGAAGCAGACTGTGAGAAGGGATTCTCCGGTAGCCCTATGGCTGAGAGGGGTTTACACCCAACCCTGTTTGACATGGCTGCCGACCGTAAAGTACACTTAGACTCAATCAATTAAACTTATTTCGTGTACTCGTAAAAACATTCATGAAATCTGGTATTTTGGGAGGGCATCCTATTTTTCCTGGGAGTTAAAAAAGGCTACTTCGACTGACCACGTCATGAGCTTTTCACAGATTAACTAATACGATGACGAGTGACCTGTCTGTCTCTCTGAATTTTTCATGCAGAATTTGTAGGGAAAATATCATGTCTTTATTGTAATTAAACAGCTCGCAGCCCTTAGAACGTAACACCTACTGAGGTCTATAAAAAAAACGGTATAAGTCTGACTGAAATGACTACTCAAGATTTTTTAGCATATATGGAACAAGCGTATCATCTCTCATCTCAAGCGCAATAGAAAACGCTAAATCAGCGATAACCTCATTGGAATATCTTTTCTTCTATTGCTAGCAAAATGCTCGCAAGTAACAGTTAGTAACAGTAAAACAATTCAAATAGCAAGACCTAGTTTTATTCTTAGATTATTTGTTAGACACTTATTTATAGTTTAGTTATTTAGCGACGCACCATAGAAGACGCATATTGAACGGGACTAGTGACGTTTGGGATATGTTGGGTTAGAGACCGGAAAATCAGTTAGCGATAGAATTCTCTAGGGTAAAGACGTGCTTAGTTGACAGAGACTTTACTGTGGCCTTTTCTTAGAATAAACATAGGACAAATTGTTCATCAGCGTTGACTACATCTCTTTACTTGTTAAAATCGATGTCGTATTGTTTTGTCTGGATTGTTGATCAACTACATTGAATACACCCGAAAAATAAAACCCAAACGCTTGCAGAGTAATTGGTTGAAATTCAAGTCATCTAGAGTTGACCTCAAGACAGCCTGAACAAGCAACATCACATATTACACAACATTGTTCATGGAATCCTTAGTTTGTACCCGATCTCTTCTACTTTGTCTACTAAGTGGCATGGCGACCTAGTAAAAGACCAAGCAGATAAAAGAGTTGAGATAGAGGGAAACAGAGGAGAGTCTGAGACAGAGAAAGAGCCAGAAAGACAGGGGCAAAGAGAAAGATAGAAAAGATACAGTGAGAATGAGAGATAGGCATAGAGACGGAGACAAATACTCCGGAGAGAAACACAATGAGTGAGAATGGAAAAAGAGAGAGTGGAGAGACAGAAAGGGAGAGTGAGACGAAGAGATACATAGACAGAATGAGGAGAGAAAAAGGAACAGAGCGAAAGAAAGTAGAGAGAGAGAGACAGACACAGAAACTAAGAGAGATACAGAGGGAAAGTGAGACTGTGAAACAGACAGAGACTGACTAAGAGTGGACAGACAGAGAAGAAGATGGAGAGAGACAAAGAAATAGACAGAGACTGACAAAGAGTGGAGAGACAGAGAGCAAGATGGAGAGAGACAAAGAAATAGACAGACTGACAAAGAGTGGAGAGACAGAGAGCAATATGGAGAGAGAGACATAGAAATAGACAGACTGACAAAGAGTGGACAGAGTGGGTAAAAAAGATGATGACAGTGAGACAGAAAGATTCAAAAAGAAGTAGAGACAGAAAGAGAGAAAAGAGGGATAGAGGCAGACATAGAGAGAAAGACACTGAAACAGAGACAGATACACACAAAAAGAGTGTGGGGAGATTTAAAAAAAAAGGTTTAAATATTTTCATTTTCGTTACTGTTTGATTTTTTTAAATGTATTTTTTTTTTGCAATAGTTATCTTCCTACATTATTCAATTAGAGAGTAAAAAAATAATGTGTTATGAAACATATGGAGTGGCAATATGGAACATTAGTTAAATTTTAAATAATCTGGATATAGCTTCTAGAGCATTGATTCCGAAAGTGGTCTATATAGAACCTGAGGGGTCTACGAAGACTTCCAAGTAGTCTACGAAAGTGAAAAAATAAATTGGTTACTTTAATTTTCACTCCCATTAATGTAATTATTTCCTACACTATTATATGATTTGTACCTTGGTAAATCCTTTCAGTATTTACCCTGCTATTCAAACGAAAAATTGTTGCATTTAATTTCAAGACTTATTTAAATGTCTTAATTTTGTCTACATGTAGGCCTAAGTAATATTTAACAAAAAAGAAAGGTAGATTGTACAGCGTTGATTATTTAAAATTGGGATTCATTCCTTCCTTGTCAAACAAGCGGTTGCCTAAGTGCTTTTTTATGATGATATGAAACTAATTACACTGGGAGATCATTTGAGACAATACCATTCTGATAAAAAGATACAAGTTTGAAAAAGATTAAGGTCAGAATAGACCCACACAATTTCTCTTCGACATCATATAGAGAAGATGATGGTTTGTGAGAGTCTTACTTATGACCAAAAAGGGAAAACATTATAGGTAAAACATTGATTTTACCAGCCGTTGAAGTAGTTTTAAAACTTGTTTAGCAAAAACCTACATTTGATATTAAGTGCACATCGGTGGTATAAGTTATAACATTAAAAGCTTATTATGCGATTCTTTGCAAACGTGTATATACAGTTTGGGATCAGCGGCGTCACATGCTCTGACAGGATGTAGCGCAGTTTGGTGCTAACTGATAAGGTTTCTGCAAGTTAAGCAGGGGTCAACTGAAAATCAGAAAACATGGCCAGGGGTCGACGAGACAAAAAATTTTGGGAACCACTGTTCTAGAGCCAGATATAAATCTTTTTTTCTTTAAATGTATCCATAGCTAGATCTCGAGCTACATCTGACAAAGTTTTATTTTTAAAGTTGGCAGCATTTTAACTGCCAAAATAAGTTTTGATTTAAAAAAAAACTCAATTTACCATCAGGTTAGGACAAGAAACGTGATGAAAAATACTCTAACACGCTAAACTAAATGATTACCGAATTATTTTAAGACATTTTCCTCTATACGTGTGATTTTTGTTTCAGTTCCTTATTAAGGGAAAACATAAAGAACAAAAGCGATAGAAGAGGGGTAGAAATTATTAAAACTTCAAAAAAATGTCTATCTGTTAAGGAGTGTGTGTGTTTCTAAGATGAAGGTGGGAAGAGGTTATCGATTGGTTGTAAATGATGCAACACAGTTAGAATTGTCGTCATTTGATCTTTGTTTAGAGAGAAAACTCCAGAACGTGAGACTGAAAGGTTGTGTTATGGTAGTGAGTTTTAGAGATGGGAAACGAATCGAACCCGAACCGAACTCGAACCGATTATATAGTGTAGATATACATCTACAATAAGTTCATTTGTGTTCTAGTTTAAAATAAATTGTAAGTATCTTCTTTTCGTAGTAAAATCAGTTAAAACGGAATCTGTTTTATAAATATTTAATGTTAGAACTACTTAATATTTAATTATATATAAAGTATTTTCAATTCTGTTGGTAACAGTTCAGATGTTTTTAAGAAGTGATGCCCAACACTATTCAATCTGCGGGCCATTTTAATTTCCAACACCAGTGTCGCGGGCCACATGATGGAAAAGATACAAAAACTTAATGAAATTGACCTAAAACTATTTTATTTCAAACCCGAGGAGCTAGTACTTACATTGAATTATTGGAATATTTGAATTTTCTCTTTACACTTTAAAAAAAGGCGTAAGTTTTGTTGATAATTTGTAATTTTTTTTTAAACAGCCACACTTTCTTTATAAAAACAAACGTTGTTGGCTAGCAATAGTATCATATTTTACAAAAAATTAAAGACACGTTCACTTTGCCTTGTAGATTGTATAGTCCTATCTCGTGAACGCACAAATGTTAAACGCTTTGGTAGTAAACCATTAGAAAAACTGCGAGGACTCTAACGTAGGTAAAGATTCATTTTTTTTTTTTGGGGGGGGGGGTTATATCTTGTGCCGACGTTTCGGTGGGCCGGATCTTGCCCGCGGGCCGTATTTTGGGCATCACTGTTTTTAAGCATATTGATCCCCCTTATCAATAGTTAATAATAATTTGAACTTATTTTCTCTTGTTTCTTTCTTCTTATCAAATCATTACTTTACAAAAAATATCTGGTTAACAATTAGATCAATAATGATCTATTACAGGCATGTCAAACTCATTAAGGTGTATGGGCCGCATAAAAACTTACTATGACCTGAGGGGCCGCAACCAAAACTCAGTTGCAAAACAGCCTACTAGTTTTATGTAAATTAGAAACAATACAATAGAATACAATAATTACTGTCATAGCTGTCCCTTAGTTAGCTAAATGTGTAGTACCATTTGGTAATTAAAAGTTAATATGATTGCGCATTATTTTCTTTGTTCTGATGCTTGACATCTTAAATGGGATACAACTTTATTAATGTCATGTTGAAGTTTGTTTTCCACTGACACTTTCAACACTAATGACAAATTTTGATGATATAATCTCGAACGGTGAGGTGCTTTTGTAGCTTTCATTATGGAAAAGAACTGCTCACAGCGATCAGCGCATGCAAACATAGCTAGAATTCTGGCTGCAAAATTCCGCAATTCAATGTACCGTTCAGGGTAAATAACTGTACAATTTGGTCACAGCCACTAGTCTATCTACTTCGCTTTCAACAGAGAATCTGACTGCAACTCTATCAGCTTTAGTTGCACATTATCAGCAGCAATTTCAGAATCAAATGAGAATGGAAATACAAAACAACAAAAATTCTTGCTCGTACGGAACGAAGTTACGAAAACGATCATTGAAAGCATCTACTAACAATTCCAGGTGTTAGACATATTGACCAAATGTTGTAGCCGTATTTAATCTTTTTAGTTCCTAACACGTTGAGAAGTGAACAAGATTTCTTCTTCATATTTGGTTTATCCACAGTTGTAATTTTGCTTGTAAGCACTTCACATGATTACACGCAGTTAAAACAATTTTGTCTTTACTTTGAAGTTTCAGTTCAAGTCTAGCAGGTGGCCAATGAGATAAACTGCCAATGGCAGATCCCGAACCCAATAGTCAGTTTTGAAATGTTCAACAGGTTCACCTTTCATGTTCAGAAACAATACAATTTCCTCACTCAGTGCAAAAAATCTTTTCAATACTTTATGACAGGAGAGCCAGCGGACTTCTGTGTAGTAGGGAACACAATGAAATTCGTGTCCAATTGTCATCCAGAAATATTGAAAATGAGCGATGATTTAAACTACTGAGAGCGACTGAAACCGGTCTTATGACATGTTGGAGCTGTAATTGCTGTGCGCAGAATGTTTCTTGGTGAATGATGCACTGAAAATGAGCAAATTTAAACTTAGCATCAGTCTGTCTTATTTTTGCAAGTAGCTTTGCATCAAAACCATTTCATTTTATGGTTGGTGGGCCATCCATTGTTAGACTAGGTAGTTTTACCAAAGATAAATTGTACTGCAATATCACCTCTTCTAATTTCTCAAAACCATCCTCGCTTGTTGTCGTATTATGCATAGAAAAGAGCTCAAGTAGCTCCTTGTGTATCTCAAAAATTCTGTCACAGGCCCTTACGAATATAACCAACTGTGATACACCCGTTACATCAGTTGACTCATGGAGAGCCAAGGAAAATAATTCAAAATCTTTAAATGTTCACACAATCTGACATACATGTCATTTATTCTATCTGCCACAGTGTCACTAGTTAACGCTATTTCTGTGAATACTTTCACTTTTTTCTGGACAAATTACTTCGGCTTTAACGACACACTTCTTCATAAAATCACATTCACTAAATGATTTGCTATGGCTTGCAATTAAGTTTGACAAAATGAAGCTTGCTTTCACTGCAGACTCCCTCTTGTTGTTCAGTTTACAAATACTATTTGACAATTCAGTTAGCTTGTCATCTCTTATTTTCCAGCGTAACAGTTTAACATTATTTTGATAATTTTTAGGTGGCTAAGCGGGCCGCACGCAAGTGGTCGCGGGCCGCATGCGGCCCCCGAACGTCGTGTTTGACATGCCTGATCTATTACCAAGCAAAGCGAAATACAAAAATAAATAAATATGCATGCATATCTACATGTTTAATTATTTTTCTTTTGAACAAAATTATGCTTTATGCCTCTATATAGAGCAACTACATAGTACTGGACTCGAGAAATCTGTTATAAGTTATAAAATGGTTTCATTTAATAATTTACACATAGAATTAGTGCGGGTCCTTTAAAGTGAGGGGCCCACTGTGGTCGGATAGGTTGCTGTGGCCTATGGTCGTCCCTGCAAAATAGCGGCGTATGCTACGCCACCGGTTGACTAGTAGAAAATAAAACAATTTTAGAAGTGTAGAAGTATCTAAATACTTTTATTTTTATCTGTAGATGATTAATTAAGACTACAGTTCGATCTAAACATTTCTAAAGTGTTCATATTAGAAAAATCACATCGCAAAGAGAAAGATTGATTTTATTAAGCTGACACAGATCTAGTGATGACGTAATTCCCTTTCTCCTAGCTGGCAGTCCCCAGTAGAGTCTACTGTCTACAAGCAGGGCCTGCCTTACATAAGTGGAGGTAAAATGAATTGGGAGGCCCAATGGGAAGTAAATAGTGTGGCCTCAAATAAAAGAGAAAAGCAAAAAATTAAGACCTAAAATATGCAATGAATAGTGAATTGTCCTGTATCAGTCTGTATCTATATCAAAATCAACAAATAAGTTAAATTCACATAGCGCCGATGGCACTAAGGCCCTTCATGGACGATTCATGATCAACAGACTAGAAATAATGTTTCCATATATCAACACAAGGAAAAAACAATGGTCTCCTAACAGATGTAATCTAACACCTAGATCTAAATATTTGTGAATAAACCTTGAATCATTGTAGAGACTTAAAATTACTAGGCGAGAAGACATAGAGCCATAGAGTTCTGCTTGAGATTTAATTTAATTTTGTGAGTTCTTTGCGAGACCACCACCAATCGGAGGCCAAGGCAGCTGCCTAGTTTGCCTTTGACTAAGGATGGTCCAGCTATAAGATTGGGGGTGGGCGCGGTAGGTCGAGTGTTACTTGATCAAGAAAAGAAAACTGCTACTCTATTGCAGTAAATTTGTTTAACAATGTGTGGTTGGGGGTGTAATATTAGTATACTGGTCAATGCCAATGCGGAGAGTTTAGCAGCAATGCTTATTTTATGACAGTATTTCTACTGAAGAAAACATGGAGGATTGCAGTATGCCTGATCAAACTCAGACTTCTCCGGAGAGTTAGTTAGATTTCTAAAATTGAAAGCTTAATATATAGGTCTGAAGTGATATTGTAATGCTAGAAAAATTGTAATGTTCTATAACACATTATGTATATTGATTGAAGATGATATCCTTTATTTTTTTTTTTTTGCATGTTTTGGGTGTTTCTTCAGATTTGAAGATAATTTCATCCTAGTCTAAATCTTCTTGCAGTATGCCAGGTGATGACAGTTTGCAGGGTTCAAACCTCTGATCATTGAGGCCACAAACGTAATAGACAGAAAAATTAATTTCAATAAATCCATAATATACCTTAAGAGCAAATGACTTACCAAACGAAATAGAACGTTTTAAACAAATGTTGAGACTAGCAATCACTTTTCTAGAATGCTGCAGTCGGGGCTAGTGGATCATATATTGTTGGTCTTTTTATTGACCTTTTTTTTAATTATGCAAGGATTGTGGTCATGAGATGTGACACGTGCGCCCTTTTTTTAACAGGTGTGGCCAATAAGATTGTCTACGTGAGAAAATTACATTAAAAAATTAAATACCTTCTCACATGGACGTAACAAAGGGGTGGATTGTTTTTGATTGTTTTGCTTTCCTATCATTTTTTTTAAAATAGGTGATGTTAATTCATCGCTTGCACCAACCTAACCAAGTTGGGTTTTGAGTTTAATATTCACTTTCACGAAGTTTTGAAGTTAAACCCTCCCCTTCTTTAATAAAAATAAAAAGAAAATAAAGAAAGCTAATGACAATCATCAAACTGCATTATTGTGTCCATTGGGGGGGGGGGGCTATTAGTGTAAAAACATCTTCAAAGATTTTGGTGCTAAAACCCCCTTTTAATTATAAAATAAATCAAACAACAGTCAATATGTGAGCCAATAGCGTCGTACTTTCCGAATTTAATTGGAACCGGAAAAATATTCAGTACCGACTTCTCCTACAACAAAGATATCTCCATGCTTGAGTATCAGATTTATAGGGACAGCAATTTCATCTCGATGCTGTCATATTTTATGCACAAGAAAAACCAGAAATTACTAATATGGTTCGACCTGACGGCCTTAGAATTTAACTTGAAAGAAGACACCAAATCTATGATTTACTGAAATATAAAAGTGGCTCACAGAGAACCTCGAGCACTTGACCAAAAAGACAGCGAACATTTAATCTATATAAAATCTAATATACACTGTAATATTCAAACAGTGTACTACGATGTAAGAAAATAGTGAAATTCTTTCCAGTTACCTCTCTTCAGTGTGGTTAATATTTTTAGTTAAGGAAAAAAATTCACTTGAAATTATTGGTTCATATATAAACAAAATTATAATAATAAAGTCAACAAGATAATTATTTTTATTAATCTTAATGCTGTTTATTGTTGTCGGAATAGCAGGTCTAATCCAATAAGTAAGTATGCTTGACCTATAGGATAATGTTAATCCTTAATTGCTTTCATGGGTTTGGAATAAGGTAGTTTCAATAAAAATCCTGACAAATCCTTACATAAGTCTTAACAACGGTTGTCTACACGTGATGCTAAAGCAATTATCTTCAAGATTAAATGAAAATATCTACATGATTTAAACAATGATCAATCAATCAATCTATCTATCTATCTATCTATCTATCTATCTATCTATCTATCTATCTATCTATCTATCTAATAGATATCTATAGATGTATATATACTAGACAGATATTACCCGCTGCCCGCGGGTCTTAACATGCATATTGCTGATGTAGTCACTGATATAGTGCATTAGAAACAATTAAAGAAAATAATAATGCTAAAAGTAAAGCGAATGCATGAATTCATAAATACAAAAATAGTATCAAAGGAGCTAAAAAAAGCTATTCGACCTAGATATCTGGATCCAATTATTGAATGAAAACATTGCCTTGTGTATTTAGAAGTGCACGATATCAAGATGTCAAATATATTTTATATTTAAAGCGAACGCGTGAATGTAACTGTTAATAAAACATTGTTAGTTTAATTTAATGTAGATATATATCTAAAATCTAAAAAAAATGTTAATGCCATAGTTAGTCAATAACTAAAGACTTTGAGCCTACTAAATGGCTTGTGTTGACCCATGGAACTATACTAATGGAACAACAGCTCCTAGTTTTTACTAGGGGAGTGCCGTCGCGCATCTTTTTTTTTAGCGCATGGTGCAATATGGAGAAATTCAGGATGATAAAGAAGAAATTTACTCCTCCAGTCACTTGGACTGACCTTCAATGAGAGTAAAACTTTCCTACGCTTTATTTTATTAGATCTCTAAAAACTTCATCCATTTTCTCACCATGTTTTGTGATTTATTAAATGTTCCTGAATAAGGGATCGTCACAAAAGTTATTTTTTTAAGGCCACCCCATTAAAATAGCAGTTTTCAGTACTTTCACATTTGGATATTTTACACAAAATCTGGATTTTTTTATGTACATGAAATCATTATCATCTGTCCCGCGTAACCAAATCCTCCACTTTTACCGGTCACCAATGTTCTTAAGATATTGTTACGAATCTCACTATCCAGGCTCTCTGCAAACTGCACCATACACCACCAACTTAAAGAACTTGACAACTCAGGGCTCCAAAGTAACGTAACACTTTAATAGTTGAATAAATAACAGCCAATACTGTACAATTGGCAACACGTACACTGTACAAATATCTCTCCGATAACACCGAACCGCGTATCAACTCTTGCACTGGCCTCTCCGTCTTGTTCCGGGCTTGCACTGGGTTCAACAGTTCAGGACAGACTTCACACACCAGGCTCGTTGTGTCGGACTCGATCGCTGACCAAGATCAAGACGCCAGTCGTCTCAACTGTACTTGACAGTACTCCGCACTGAACCGTCGTAATGCTCCGTATAGAACCACACCGTTGAACTGTGCTGTAGTCGACCGTGTTCTGAACCTCTGTCGTGAACCTTCTGTCGGGAACCTTCTCTCGTGAACCGCCTTGACTGCGACACCTCCGCTCTTTATATAGAGTTCCTGCTGGCCTTCTAGAACCGGATGGAACATCGCTCGACGTTTCTAACTTCGTCACATGACTACATCTCCCGTGACGCTCCTGAGCTCTGTTCACGACGGCGATCCTTCACGAACCGTCATGTTGACACTTGTCTCGGCTGACCGTCGTAGCTCGTCACGGTTGACCGCTCGTCTAGCGCTGACCTAGGGCGATTTGCGTCGGCTGACTACACACACACCACTGCCCCTATCTGTGCCACCACCAGGTTTATAACAATATCAAGAGAGAGAGGCTGGTCCATTATTTGCGTAGTCCAGCCAGCTTTTCTTCTGACAACCCTTTTTTCGTTTTTTCTTTTGAAGGATATTTTTTTTAAGTTAGTCTTACAAAATATAAATAGGGTTTGTTGCTGAACATAAAAATTATATATGTGTCAGACGCGAATAGCCCAATTTTCAGTAAAAGAAATTACAAAAGGCATTTTTCTATAGAAGAAGTTACGAAGGCTATATAAAATACAACCAAAGACCTATATATACTACAATAAATATAGGTTTTTGATTGCTGGTTACGATTTATTTAGGTAGGTGCTGTTTTACTATTACATACCAAATATTAGAGTTTAGAAAAACCCAGGTTTGTTTCTTGTGCAACGCTTTTAGCTAATACCGCATATCATCTCTCCATTAGTATATTTAGATCTATAATCTAATTCTAGTCTAGATCTATATATAAAAATCGAATAGATATAGTAATAGTATAAATTCTATCTTGAGACTAGATTGCCGAGTCTAGCCTATGCTATGCCTATAGTCAGTTTTTGTTAGAAAAAAGGCTAGATATTAATAAAGACTAAAGTTTTTTAATTATTAGATTATTAGATATAGACATAAGACATAGATCTAATAATACTGTAATACGTTTACTATACTCTATACTTAATCTTATCTTATCTTATATAATACAGACGTTACTTCAAAAAAGAAGATGATTACGTCCTACGCGTCATGCATTTAGTCATGCATATTAACCAATGACTTAAATTCTGCCAAGTCACTGGTTTTCCTGGCTAGCTCAGGCAACCCATTCCATGCTCTCTAATAGCACTAGGGAAGAAGGAGTGTTTGTACAAATTTGTCCTAGCATATGGTACTAGGAATGTGCCTTTATCTTTGTGTCTTTCAGAGTATTTTATTAAATTTTGTTTTTGTATTTGAAGATTATGGTTCAGTTTTTTATGTATGATTGCTACTTTACTTTTGAGCCTTCTGTCCTGAAGGCTTTCTAAATTTAGTGATTTTACTAAAGGTGTTACTCTAGTCAAATGTGAATATTCGTTTGTTATGAATCTCACTGCTCTATTTTGTGTCTGTTCCAGTTTCTTAATGTTTTCTTGAGTTGAGGGGTCCCAAACGGAGGATGCATATTCTATTATTGGCCTAACCAAGGTTAAATAACATTTTAGTTTTATGTTCTTATTTGATTTACAGAAATTTCTTTTAATAAATCCTAATGCTTTGTTTGATTTTTTTTGTAGTTTCATCAATATGTGGATTCCATGACAGTTTTTCATTTATTATAACACCTAGGTATTTTGCGTTTTTAGTCTATGTTACTGGTTTGCCATGAATAAGATAAGTAGAATTAATTTGTTTTAGTTTTTTTGTTACTCTTAACAACTGACATTTTTCTGGGTGGAAAGACATGCTCCAATTTGATTCCCATTTCTGTAATTCATCTAATTCTCCTTGTAAAATATCTGTGTCTTGTGTTGTTTTTATTGTTCTATATATTATGCAATTGTCTGCAAATAATCTGACTTTTGTTCCTGAAGTAATGCAATTTGGTAAATCATTTATGTAAATTAAAAATAGTAGTGGACCTAAGACTGTTCCTTGAGGTACACCTGAGTTTACTGTTATCGGTGTTGATTTAGAGCCATTTATTATTACAGTTTGTTCTCTCCCTATCAGAAACTCTTTAATCCACTGATGCAGTGGACCATTAATGCCGAAATATTTTAATTTTTTAAGCAAACTATGGTGGTGAACTTTGTCAAAAGCCTTAGAAAAATCTAATAAGATAGCATCTATTTGTTCACTATTATCTAAACCTTTTGAAAAATCATCAATTAGTCCTATTAGTTGTGTTTCACATGATCTATATTTCCTAAAGCCATGTTGGTATGGTGTGAGGACATTATGCTTGTCTAAGTGGTTTATGATGTTGCTACATATTATGTGTTCTAGGATTTTACATGTGATGCTGGTAAGTGATACTGGTCTGTAGTTTCCTGGGTCAGATTTTTCTCCTTTTTTAAATAGGGGGATGACATTAGCTTCTTTCCAGTCCTTTGGTACTCTACCCTGGTTAAGTGAAGCCTGAAAGAGTATTTTGAACACTGAGGCTAGCTCATTTCTAAGTTCTTTGAGTAATCTAGCTGGAATATCATTAGGTCCAGAAGCTTTATTTTGTTTGGTGTTGGCTAATAGTTTTTGAATTCCATTTTCTTGTACTACTATATCTTCTATGTTGTCTACTTGGTTCAAATTCAGTAATATGTCTTTGTCTCCTGGGGCTGAGAATGCTGATGCAAAGTATTTGTTTAGGATGTTTGCTTTAGTTTCATTATCATTATGTATTATATTAGGTTCATCTTTTAATGGCGCTATGCCTGTTGTTTCCATTTTCTTAGACTTAATGTATGACCATAGGTTTTTGTTATTATCTTTAGATATTACATTGTTTATGTATTCACTCTGCAGCTGTCTGCTTACTTTTTGGGTTAAGTGTTTAATTTTTATATACTTTTGTAAACTCTTTCTGCATTAGTTTCTTTAAATTTTCTATATTCTACTAAACTAATGATCTATCTATAAATCTATCTATAATCTAGTCAATCTAGATCTATACAATATTCATTATAATACTTCTACTTATAATGACTTATTTAATAAGTTAGTACTTAGACTTAGATCTATTATAGTTTATTAATAGATTCACTTTTCAATGCCTAGACCTAAAAATAAAATTACGAATGATGTATTGTCTATAATGACTGATTTTTATTTTTTTAATAATAATAGGCCTACTAAATCTAGGTCTAGACTTAAATCTAGTCTAAAATAATGACTGGCTTAGACTCTAGATGATTGAGAAGCTCACATAGAGGTGTTTTTAATAATACGGCATGTCGGCTGAAAGTATATAAAGTGCTTTTTTTTGTAAAAATAAAAAAGAGGCTCCGGTACTCAGTGATAGATTGCCTAACTTTCAACTAATAATAAATTAACAATTAACGTTGAATTACAAGAAAAGTAATCATTTTCCCGACATTGAAAAAAAGGTGCCGGTACCCTGTACCGGTGCGTACCGTCACAAAAATATATGCATATCTCAATCTTCTTTCATTTAATTTTTTTGCGGGGTTATTACTACTTAATACATTGATACCGGATCGATTTAAATAGGGCCTAAGTATACAAGCAGGATTTCGAGCATTGGATAAATTTATTTTTTAAGTACAAAGTTTTATGGAAGAGGCAATATATTAGTTGTTTGAAGTTTGTAACTTCTTAAATTCAGGCTAAAAATATCGAAGCCTACATTTTACACTAATTTCTAAACAATTAGAAGAGATAGACTGACTCATAGTGTAGCTTGTGTATATCTGCAAAAACACAAACTCGGTTAGACTTTCAAAACTATTAAAAGAAAAACTTAGTGATTATTTTTACTGTATAATTCTATTATTATTCCTTTTTAGAATTAGGATATAAACAAAAATTTGCCATATGACTTTATCTAACAGAAAATCAAATTAAACTTACGTCTATTTATGTGTTTATTTATAGTTACTTAGTAATATCAAATATATTGAACTAACACGTACATTCATCATAATGCAGCCATGCGATTTTTCGTTTATAAACATAGCATTATTTAGGACCAATATTTTACAAAGGCTGCTTGGAGAAATCAGGTATACCCATTAGGATAAAAACGACCCCTTTACTAAAGAAAAATTTAAGAAACTAGAACAGACACAAAATAAACAGTGACATTCATAACAAAAGAATATTCAAAATTGATTAGAGTAACACCTTTTTAAGTAATCATTTAAAGTTTAAAATCACTACAATTTTTTTCAACAATTATTTTGTGTATGAAATTGTGTATCGGAAAATGCCGGGTACATGAAATAAGCTAGTCCTAAAAAAATAACACAGATCTTGGGTAAAATACTCATCAAATAAAGTACTGTAAATGTGTAGTTTCACGCGCTAGTTTCAGGTCTTTTCTTTTTATAGCCTCTATCGGGTTATATCCCAACTACCCGTATTTTTGTGCAGAATTTTTTTCTCTATCAGGTACACTTAAAATTATAGCTTAATAATGTCAGTTTAATTTGAAAAAGAGAACTGAAAAATACAAAGATATATAGAGAAAAAAGCGACTTCCGGCCCAATGCTTTTTAATCAAAGAAACGAAACGGACTAGTCCAACAAACCCTATTCCAAATCAACTCATTCAGTTATCGTCTTTTCACAGTATTGAGGAGTCATCCTTTTTGCCAGCCAGAGTGTTAATTGGCAAAAGTAAAAATTCATTATTTTAATTTTTTAGTAAATATTCATAACTATATCTTTTATATAATAATATATTTTTTAAAATAATAATATCTTTTATATAGACATGCCTTAATAGATCTAATAAATGATTAACGCGGACCTACCAATATGGGTATATTAATACTTAAATCTGGGTATTTTAAATTTCGAATGCGCATTTTTTAAAAACCGAAACATATCTATAGATCTCTTATATATAGAATAATAAAGATCTTAAATCTAAGGTCTAGATCTATTTAAAGATAAAAAAAATAACTTAATAGATCTAGATCTAATATAGTCATGAGATCCACTTTATTTTCTCTAGATCTTAGACCATACATGAGATCAATATGGATATTTATAGATCTAGTCGAGATCTATCGATCATGTATAGCAGATGTAGATCTAGACTTCTAGAGACTATAAGTCTAGATCTATAATAATGTTAATAATACTTTTTAATAGTACTAATAGTAGATCTATAATTAATAATAGTAGATCTATAATCTATCTAGTAGATCTAGACTTCACTAAATCACTTTCACATCACACGATTATTGATACAGAGAGTGAATGAAACGAATGCAGTGAATATACTTATATAGATCTACCAGTTGATAATCATCATCTAGATAATAAGTTTTACGCAATCTAATCTATACAAGACAATTTATAATCCATGTCTCGCCTACACCCCATACACATTTAATAATAGTTTCTATTCCATGCCATGCACAGACTCAATTCATTAGACATATGATCTATCCCCTGAAATTCAGTACTTTAATATAAAACTCACATATCTAGTTAATTATTTGCTATGACACTCTGATCAACTTGGACTTGTGTGATACATAGGCCCTATATGTTTCTTTTCAGATTTATCGAATGAAGTTTTGGTGCATGTTAACCAGTAATAAGGCTACAAAAGTAGCAACAGGTGTATTCTAACCATTGGTATTTTTCCTGGCAACATTTCTTTTCTAGTCTGTGATAAATTATAATTTAAAAAAATGTTTGTAATGTTTTAGTTATTAACAAGTAGAATCATGGCAACCAGTTCTGATGATGTACCAGAATGGCTCAAGGATCATACTTATACTATTTCTACTCTCTGGGCAGACATTAATAATATTGACATCCATTCAATATTTAATGTAAGTACTACTATACAATTTTTATTTTAGTTATCTAATAGACGTTTTATGAATTGTGTGATTTTCATGGTCAAGCAATATCCAAATATCTGGGATGGAATTTAACATTTTTCTCTAGTTTTTTGTTTTATAACACTCTTAAGCAAATTCATCTTTCATGAATGCCTAATATACCTTGGCTGTTGTGAGGGCCATTCATTTGCAATAAACTGTTATATGAAATTAGGCAAAGTTATGTCTGATAATTTGTATGTTTGATACAACAATGTATTCAATTTAATATTATTTTTTAATTTTAATGTTTTCAAAAGAAATTAGCCAATATGCCTAATTGTATAATTACAGTTATCTTTGGAAATGGAAGAAAAAGGCATGCATTCCTGACAAGTCAATGATTGGTTGCACCTCTAAAGGTAAGGCATTGCAATTTTTTCCTATGCACTTTTCTCATAAGATGAAGTACTTGTATTTTTGAAAAACTAGTTTTCCATGAAAATGTAAATCATAATATATGTTATAGTTGCTTTTAGATGAGTGCAATGTCCATCAAGTTAACTGAATATCTGCCTTCACCTTTAGTAATAATTCATAACTATTAAGGTCAGGGCCATGTCTACATATTATCACAGTAGCTCCTTTTAGGTACAGACTATTTTTAGAATGGCAAAATTATATAATTATACTTAATAACATATATACGTTTAGCATGGTCAACACATATGTCACAATTTTTTTTATTTTTTTTTAATCCTTTTATTTATTTTTATAACTAGATAACTTTCTGTTATGTGAAAAGATGAGATTTTTGGACTCCTGCATAGCACCACCAGAAAGGAAAATCCCATCATGTTGCAAAAAAAAAGTCTTGGACCAATTTTATTTTAAGTTATATTATACTGTAAGCTCTATACATATTTATGTATACATCCTGTCATTCAGCCAACAGGTTTGGATTTAGTATTTCTTTAAATCTGTTTGATATTGTACTTGAAAACTATTAATCTGAGCCCCATTAAAACAAGAGGGAGCACAGTGGATGAGTGGTAAAGCACTTGGCTTCTGAACTGAGGGTTCCTGGGTTTGATTAAGACTGGGATTTTCAATTTCAGAATCCTTAAGGCTACTCTGAGTCCACCAAGCTCTAATGAATACATGGCAATAGTAACGAATAAGTAAAGGCAGTTTAGGGATCCATGGCTGAATGGTTAAGTCATGGGTTTGAATCTATGTGAAGACTCAAATTTAAAATTTTGAGATTTGAGTCTACCAAACTCTAATGGGTACCTGACTTTCCTTTTGGAAAGTAAAGATGATTGGTTGTTGTGCTGGCCACATGATGCACTGGCCAAAGAATCAAATGACCTTAACATCATCTGCCCTATAGATTGTGAGGTCTGAAATGGGATTTTTTTTTCAAAAGGTGGTTGGTTGTTGTGCTGGGTACATGACACCCTCGCTAACCATGGGGCACAGAACTTTATATCATCTGCCCCATAGATTGCAAGATATGTAAGGGGAATTTTACTTTTTAAAAATTAAAATAAGAATCTAACAAAAGTAAACATATCAAATATGGAGCATTCTCCTTAAAACTAAAACCTGGTGCGAAGGTTGAAAATGTTGGCAAAAAAAAAAAGCAACATCAATTAAATATTCTTAATTCCCTTTGCAATACTTACTGAGAAGAACATGTATGTTGTTCCCTCATAAGTTTTTTGACAGAGGAAATCTTGTTTATATTAGATTTGAATTAAGCCAATTAAAAAAAAATTATAATCATTATTTCTAATGGTTGTATCTAAACCTTCTGAATTATTTTTCAGTTATAAGTATATTGAAATGAATGGATAATCATAAAATTGTTAAATAATTGCTGCTATCATTCCATTGACTACAGAACCATATTTTTTTTTAAATTAATTTCAAAAGGATTTTTTTCAAGCATAGAGTTCACATATATCTGGAGTGAAAATATTTTTTTTATTTGACTAATGCTTCAATTTTATTGTATCATATTAGTTTTTAATTTTTATTACCCAGAATATTTCAAAAATGAGTACACTATTTTCATGTAATAATGTAACTTGGTATTCACACAATGCTCAAAATACGCTATAATCTTTAGGCCATACAGATTTGTATAAATTAACTTGTTTAAATACATTGTAAATGTATATTGTTTGTATAAGAATAAAGTTTTTCTGTAGACTATTATTGTTCAAGATTTGTTGATGCTCCTGCTTTATCAATTATATATACATACAAGTCATTAATTTTAACACGTCTGATAATAAATGACAGTACAAGTTAGTGAATGAAAATTTGTCATTATTTCAGCTGCTTTAGGCCTACATCAATGTGAGGTACCAGTACTTTGATAGTGTCATATAACAATTTAAAGCAACATTTTGAAATGAATAGTCTGTAGAATTGACAGTAAATACATTTAAGTGATGGGCAGTGATCTGCGTGAATTGAGAGCTGATCATGTATTGAATTTGTGTTTTTGATCTTTACTTCAAGTAAATGTTAATGAACAATTAATTTTTAAAGAATAAATAATTTAAAAATAAATACAAAATTTAAAATAAATTTTGAAAAGGAACCATAAACATCTACATTAGTTTAATAATTTTTTTCATCAGAATAGAATTTCCAACTTTGCATTCTTAAAATAAAATATAATTTTTTTTAGAGTAGAGTCAGAACACAAAATCATAGTTTTGAAATTAAGTAAATTAAGCTAAGCTGTGATCTCTTATAAACATTTGTATATAGACTACACACAATTTAATTATTATTTTTCATCAAATTGCAGGAACTAGTACATATACTTATGCCTATTTGACAATAAAAAACCTTAATAAATGAAATAGTAATACTAGTAAATGAGATAAAAGTAAACTAAATATCATAAATGCTATTGAAGCCACACTTGTTTCTTTTTATCTTGTTTGGTGGACTGCAATTAAAGTTGCTATTAATTGTACTGATCGTCTTAGCTGAAATGCCAGTGTCGTCTCTTTGAAACCTAAGCTTATTTTCTAGGTAACTGGAAGTCCAGATATTTGGAGTTTCATTTTAAACACCTATACTTTCCGAAATGTCCTTCCGATAGGCAAAACCTATTTGCCTAACATGTCATATGCACGTAAAGAGGTACCCCACAGAAATGCTTTAAAGACAAGCTCATGCGCCAACTTGCTTTAACTGACATAGAATAAGAGAGCACCTGGTTGCATACAGCTTCAGAACGACAACGCTGGAGGTCACTTACAAAGGTGTGGTATACACCAATGAAAATTAATTGCCAAGGGTAGACGGCAAAAAGAAAAAAAAAACATTCTACCAGAGGTAAACAATGGTTATGCATGTGCTCAGTGTGGCATAATATGTAGGTCACAGCTGGGGCTGAGTAGCCACTGGAAACATAGTGTTCCTCATAAGTCTTCGGAATCATAGACACGCCTATCATTTTTGTAGCATAGTTTGTAGCTTCTGTAAATGTATGAAATGTCGTCACAAATGACAGAAGTCCTCTGTGAGTTTGATGGATTATAAACATCTTACTTCTTTGCCTTATATTAAATGGTCCTTCTCTCTGTTCCACTAGGTACTTACGTTTATCTAAATATCATCGATATCTCGTAACATGTCATCAAAATAAAAGCTAGAATCTCTGCAACTCGTAGACAAGTCATCAATAACACTTGCCATTTAAAAAAAAATAATTTAGATCAGTCAAATTAGTGACTGAATATTCGATTCATTTAGGCCTATACATTTTTTTATGTGAAATATATAATGATCCTTTACACTTTGTGACTTTACTAGTAGAATCTTATACTTTGGAGTAGACTTGTTGAGCTAAAGTCGGAAGTACACATTGAGTTTTACTGTGACTGTGATCTACTAGATCTAGATCAGATGTAGACTAGAAGTAGAGACTTTTAGAGAGAGTTAGTATGTCATATCGTGATCAGTAGGCGGCTGCAGGTTTATAGATCTATTCCATGACAAAAACCCTGGCTAGATTTAGATCTAGTGGTCTAGACCATGGGCGTAGCCAGAATTTTTTTTCGGAGGGGGAGGGGTGGATTTCCCCCCCCCCGACCCCCCCCCCACCCGCGAAAAAAATGTATATGTATTTATGTGTGTGTGTGTGTGTGCATAATCTTTATTACATTCTGACCCTTCATTCTTTCGGAAGACGTTTATTGTGCCCTAGAATAGGTTCTTCCATGAGTTAGTGGGAAAATTGTAGATTTCCCATTATCAGCCCCGCCGCCAAGCACTATTTCTGATATTATTAGCCAACAAAATGCATATTCTGAGGTATCTACAGTGCATTTTCCTGCTATTAAAAAGTTCTATTTCAAAAACCTAATGTGCTATTCTTACTGACTTAGATCCTCCCGCGCCGTTCCGCGCATTAGCCGTCAAGCTGTTTCCATAAAATTGTAGACTCCCCGAAATTACTAGCAAGGGGATCTGGGGAAGCGCTATGAGCTCCCCCAGCGCGGAGCGAAGCCCCGCCGCCAAGCACTATTTCTGGTATTGAAAGCCAACAAAATGCAAATTCTGAGGTATCTAGACTGCATTTTCCTGCTATAAAAAGTTTTATTTCAAAAACCTAATGTGCTATTCTTACTGACTTAGACCCTCCCGCGCCGTTCGGCGCATTTGCCGTCAAGCAGTTTCCATAACAATCTGTCACTGGTAACGTCTGAAGCCTCTTCCCACCTGCTCTGAGGACCTCCATGAATGAGTGGCGTCAAATTGTACTCGGATATAATTGCAACTCTTCTTATGCGTAATTCATTTTGTCGGAGAACATGTCCCGCAAACCTCATGCATCGCTCTCTCACAATCTTACTAAGGGGTCGACTCCCAGTTCGGCATAGGATTTCTTTGATTTAGACCCGATCTCTATAACTGACTCCTAAAATCTGTCTTAGCCATCTTTGTTGAGCAACATTTAGTGTTTTTCAATTTCGGCAGATGACTATTCAATGCAGTTTATTAATGGAGCCCTGCCACTGGTAAAAATGTGTAACCTCTCTTAAATACGCTCTTGGAATTAAGTGACTGTAGTTTGCTTTAGATTTTATATCGAAAAGAGAAGTTTTATCGTCAAAATCATCTGTTGGGGGTTTTTCACCTCAAAATGCTCTGTAGGGGATCTTAAACTCAAAACCATCTGGAGGGGTTTTAAACTTTAAAAAAAAGCCATATGTAGAAGAGGGGTTTAAACTCAAAACCCCAAATTGGATTGGCTACGTTCAAATAACTTTAGTGTGTAATTTGCTTTTTTTTTATATTGAAGAGGTATTTTTAGCATCAAACCCCTCTGAATGGGGGTTTAACATCAAAACCTCTTTAGGCAACGCTCATAGCATTTTGAGTGCGTATTTTGCATTTTTTCTTACACTGAAGATGTATTTTTTGGCCTTAACCCCCCCCCCCCTGGCGTGGGGTTTAAACCCAAAACCCCTTTGACTACGCTCGTAGATTTTAGAGTGAGTAATTTGCTTTTATTTATATTAAAGAGGTACTTTTTAGCTTCAAACTCCACTGGAGGGAAGTTTAAACTCAAAACCCCTTTGACTACACTCATAACATTTTGAGTGTATAATTTGCTTTGTTTTTTATTATTAAAGAGGTATTTTTCACCTTCAAATATCGCTGAAGTGGGATTTAAACTCAAAACTGAGTCAAAACCCATTTAGCTACGCTCATAACATTTTGAGTGTATAATTAGCTTTTTTTATGTTGAAGAGAGGGTTTATCGTAAATTTTAGAGAGGTTTAAAAATCAAAATTTTCCTCAACTGTGCTCTTGGAATTAGGGCATTTTCATTTGCATTTTTTTTTTGTTTTGTTTTATAGAAGAGGGGAAGTTAACTGCAAAAACCCCAGGTAGGGGTTTAAAACTCAAAACCCCTGGTAGGGGGTTTTAAACTCAAAACCCCTGGTAGGGGGTTTTAAACTCGAACCCCCCCAGGTAGGGGTTTAAAACTCAAAACCCCTGGTAGGGGGTTTTAAACTCAACCCCCCCCTTTGCTGGGGCAAGTGATGGTTTAGTATTACAATCTCACCTAAAATAAAGAAAATCAAAGCAAAAAATCAGTCACTAAATTCCGATCCGGGGGGGGGAGGGGATTTCATTGCGGAGGGGGGGGGGGTCCGGCAACGCCCATGGTCTAGACGGTATTAGTTTAGATGCCCAGATACTTTTACTGACCACCATGTTGTTTTTAAGCATATTTATCTTTTTTTTTAAAGAGATTTTTATTCTTATGCTGTCAACTTATGAATTTTTAAGCGTATTTACTGAACTGAAGGTCTAAAAAATGTTAATAATAAATCAATCAGGTTGTTTCTTCTTTTTTTCAATAACTTTTTTAAAGAAAGTTTTTTTGTTCTTATGTTATCATTTTAAATGAATTTTAATATTAGATCTAATAGCTGCTAGAAAGAAAGACAAAACAGCAACAGAAATTTCAAGGGAGATAGTCTACTATTAAGCCTTAAAACCAAAATGGCGTATTTCCAATGACAATATATGGTAATAAGAAATAAAACTTAAAAATATATATTTTAAAAACTATTTATCTCCGAGGAAATCAAATTACATATTTGTAATCTGCATTTTATTCTGCATATTCTTAAAATATAAGAGAAACCTGATTTAGCGTTTCTAGTCTCGTAAACTAATCTAGCTGCGTCGAACGCTTAATTTTTGGTTGTTGTTTTTAATAAATGCACATAAAATACATTGTATTTAGGCAATAAAAATACCCAGTTGGTAGTCAGTAATTCTAAGAATAACTCGATCAGTATTTGTTTCAGATCTGTCAGATTCATATGACTTATTATTTATACTTATTTTATATCATTCGTCCAAGAAAATCTATCTCTAGATCTATTTCATTTTAGATTAGGCTATAGTTTTTTTTTATTTTGTTTTTTTTTTTGGTCATTTTATTTAGGCTACAATATTACCGAGATGAACTTTTTCTTTGTTTCCCACGAGACGTGTATGCCTATAGCCTAGTCCTTTCGATAATAATAATAAAAAAAACGATTAGAAATGCGTAGCTTGGAGTGTCAAAACTGTATTAGGCCTCCTATTTTTATTTTTATTTCTTGCAATTTCGTATATCATAACAAATACGCATTTAGCGGAATGGCAGACAGGTCTTCATCCAGATGTAGTGTAAATAAACCAAACACAAAAACACTGAAAGATTGTATTTTCGGAATTTAAATTCTTTTTTTTTTTAAATGGCATTTTATAGGGTGATCGAAAAAAATAACTTTTATGACGATCTCTTATTCGGAAAAATTTTATCTATTATATCAGATAGTCAGAAAATGAATGAAGTTTTTACACATTTAATCAAATAGAGCGTACAAAAGTTTTACACTCAATGAAGGTCGATCCTAGTGACTGACGAAGTAAATTTCTTCTTTGGCATCATCATGGATTTCTCCACATTGCACCATGCGCGAAAAAAGATGCGCGACGGCACTTCGACTCTCTTTGGCTTTGTAAAAAACTCGAAGCTGGTGTTCCATTAGTATAGTTCCATGGTTGACCTAGATCTAGCTTCAGGCTATATAGGACGATATGATGAGTGAATTTTTTTGTATATATGTAGCTATATTGTTAGGAGGTATATATGCGCATAAGTAAATCTTACAGAAAAAAGTACATTGAAAATAGATACTTAAAATTAAAACTGAATCGGTAGCTGGACACTTAAATGCTTTAAAAACACATTGAAAAGTAAATTGTATTATGTAGGTAATTTATAGTAGTAATAATATGCCTTTATAATGCAAGATATTATGATCTCTGACATTCATTTCAGTTGTATCACTAAGTGGTTTATGTAATGGTGCCGCGACTTACGGAAAAAGTATGTCAAGACGTTTAAAGCTATTTACATTTAGAGCGAACAATTTATGTAAAAAATGTTTTGTTAACTCAAATTTGAAGGTTAAATTTCATTAAATAATGAAATCAATAGACACAAATTTGTATGTTTATGTGTAAAAGTAAAAAAAAAAATTTCTTAAATGAGAGCTTATTTAGACCTAGACATTTTCATCTCTGCGCACGCGTGACCTCTCCGTCTTGTCTCATCATGAAGACATGGATTTGTGACCTAGATTTATAAAATACTATACTTTCATAGAGTTAATCAACTTTTTATGAGGGTCTTGAGTTTTTTTTAGGGCTACAATACATACACAACAGTCTAAGTTAGTACCCAAGGAACATTTCTGCCAATTTGTATCAAGATTGGTCAAACTGTTTTGATTTCTTTTCGGCACATACATACATACATACATACATACATACATACATACAAACATACATACATACATACATACATACATACATACGCCTTACTTTCTACTTTAGAATATAGATATACAAGACAGTTATTACCCGCTGCACGCGGGTCTTAACTTGCGTATTGCTGATGTAGTCACTGATATAGTGCATTACAAACAATTAAAGAAAATAATAATGTTATAAGTAAAGCGAAGGCATAAATTCATGAATTAAAAATATTATGAATGTAGCTAAAAATAGCTAATTGACCTTAACTTATGCGATATTAAGAATACAGTTGCACTCATGTAAAAATGATTTAGAAAAACAAATTTCAATGTTAATTTGATTAAAATATAAAACGAATGGACTATAATTAGTATGTTCATGGGTTAAAGTATAAAACAATCTTTGCGAAGAAAAGTTATATCATCTTAGAGTTGAATTAGAGTTGTAGACATTTCGGTAATGTCTAATGAGAGAATGTGCGTAAGGAATTCTATATTCGCAGATATAAAGAACAAATTTATGTAAAAATGCTTTGGAAACACAAATTTAAAGCTTAATTTTTCTTAAATAATGAAATCAATAGACTATAATTTGTATTTTTATGTGTCAAAGTAAAAAACTATAAGTGCAAACTGTAGTTCTTAAAATTAAATCTAGATCTAAATCCTTTCGATCTTTTCATGTAAACATAGTAAACTTAGCCTAGATAGATGAAATTATAATGCTTTCATAGAGAAGGTCATAAGTTTGTTTTAGGGCTACAAAACATACACTATGGCCTAAGTTAGTACCCAAGGAACATTTATGCCAATTACTAAATACACACTAGCTGAACACAGAACTAGATCTACCTTAGTCAACACTCAAATTAAAAAGGAAACAACAGTCATAATCAATCATCACACTTTAGATCAATGCAACTTCAAAACATACACATCCATAACATTAAAGAAGATTACCCATCACAAATGAAAGTTCTCAATCAGACACAGCAGAAATAAATACCTATCACTATTAATATTAATAGCAGGAGATGTAGAGTGAAATCCAGGGCCTAGATCTAAAGATAGATGCAACATCTGCAAAAAAGTATGCACCATGAAAGCCATTCAATGTGACATCTGCGATGAATGGTACCATGCATCATGTCTCCATATGAATACACCTGTGTATTATGCCTTAGGCAACAAAGACGCATCATGGTACTGTGTACCGTGTGGGTTCAGTTTACATCTGGACTGTTTGATTCCTTTGATGCGGACACTTCTAACCCATACAACATCCTAAACACCATCCCAAACCAAACTCACCAACCACTAGCCAGATCCACTCCTGTTAAACCTAAATCTACTAAAATTAATACAACAGCCTCACTAAACAAGCCTACTAAAGAAGTAATACCAAAATACCTTAAAACCTCAGTAATAAATTTTCAAAGCATTAGGAACAAAACAGCAGACTTAGAAATTTTATTAGAATGTGAGAAACCAGACATAATTGCAGGAACAGAAACTTAGCTACATCCTGAAATTTATAATGCAAAAATTTTCAATAGTAATTATAAAATATTTAGAAAAGTTAGGGCTGATAATCATGGAGGAGTTCTTTTAGCAATAAAAAACACTCTTATAGCAGAAGAAATTACCTTACCTAACTCAAAAAATATAGAATAAACATTTTGTAAAATTAATACCACCACAACATCCCTAATAATAGGCAGCATTTACAGACCACCAAATTCTAGTTTAGAATACATGCAGGAACTATGTAATCAGATTACTACACTTAAAGAGACAAATAAAAATGCAGCTTTTTGGATTATGTGTGATTTCAACCTACCTGATATAAATTGGAAAAAACTAACCATAGATAAACACCAAAACCTTATGGACATAAATTAGCTTTGTATAGAAACTTTACACTACCTAAGTTTAGATCAAAGCATTTAAAAACCAGCTAGATTAAACAACACATTAGATCTCTTCTTACCAACAGACCTGGATTAATAGTATATTATGATATAATCCCTGATATATCAGACCATGAGATCATTAAAATACACAGTAAGATAAAAGGAGTAGCCAATATAAAACCCAAAAGAAAAATCTTACTCTGGAACAAATGTAACCTAACACAACTACATAGACCAAGCTGCATTAAACTTTCAACAAACATTCTTATTAGAAAAAGACATTAATCAACCAGTCGATGACCTCTGGAATCTTAAAAACATTATAGAAAATCATATACCAACTAAATACACATCAAATAAAATAAATAAATGCTGGTTTAATAATAGATTAATGAAGTAAACAAAAGGAAAACCTATTGTCAGGGGGAGGTATGGCAAGAATGAATGTTACTTTGATATTTTGGTATGATTGTTATATCCCCTTGTTGTGAATGTGAATAGTATTGCACGTGTTATACATTTTATGTGTAGATATATGTTTATTTATATATGTATATAAGTATGTGTATGATGTCAGGTGGGTTTTGTCCTCGCGCTCATCTAGGGTATGATGTACTTCGCCGGGCTCCCCACCTGAACAGTGTTTATTAACCTTATTCCGGGGTTATAGTTTAGCCTTGGCTCGTCTGCCTGGGCACCCCTAACAGTCTAGCAATCAATTTATGCAATAAATATCCAGGAACGAATAACCCAAATATGAACGTATACTAGTGAATAACAATATTGCATATAACAACAAAGGTTTAATGAGTTAATGCTATGTATGATATTATAAATATCACTATGAATAAATATCAATAGCAATTACAAATTACATTCAAAGGACTATAGCACACCTTAATCTCAGTGCCATAGTCAATCAGGCCTCACAATGCCAACCCAACGTCACGGGCAATAGTCAACTACCATACCAAGCCTATAACTCAGACTTGACTCCAGCAGAGTCCCAAGCCTGCGTCTCTAGATAAGAAAAATACACACTCCTTTGATGCCGCCATTCTCACGATTATAAAAGAAACGATTTTAAATCTACGACATGTAGAAGATAGTAAAATAAACTAACTTACCCAATACTGGGGAATAACACCACACAGATAACTCAATCTCAAGGCACACCAAGAGAACACAAAGAGACTCATCTCAAGGCACAACAAGAGAACAATGACACCAATATAGCGCATCCTTAGGAACAGAACTAATAAGACCTTATGGTGCTCAAACGAAAATACCCTACAAGATGCGCACGACATATGACACAGTGGAACAGACACAAAATAGAGCAGCAAGATTCATAACAAACAAATATTCACATTTGACCAGAGTAACATCTTTGTAAAATCACTGAATTTAGAAAGCCTTCATGATAGAAGACTCAAAAGTAAATTATACACAAAACACTGAACCATAGTCTTTAAATACAAAAACAAAATTTAATAAAATACTCAGAAAGACACAAAGAAAAAGGCACATTCCTCGTCCCATATGCTAGGACAAATTTGTACATATATTCCTTCTTCCCTAGTTCTATAAGAGCATGGAATAAGTTGCCCGAGCTAGGCAAAAAAAAAAAAGACTGAATGCATGACGCGTAGGACGTAATCATTTATTTAATAACATCTGTATTATATAAGATAAGATAAACCTGAAAAGGATCAAGATATCGGTGTATAGTCGCTCAATGAACTTTGTATGATGCGTCTGTTCTATTTATGTGAATGTTTCTATTGTGTTATTTTTATATGAGACAAGAGTCCTTGTAATCACAATAAATTCTAATAAGTATTAGTAAAGCAGTCTTAGTCTTAGACTTAGTCATATTTCCACAATATTTTATCCACTGTTGCATATTTTAGGAAAATAATATTTCACATTTCCGTATTTCATAAAAAATATACCTATTTATTAATGGTGAAATTTGCATCATCCATTGTCAAACTGCATCCCTATTCGTACACTCTTTATACATTTCAAGTCACTGTGACCAAATAGTGTCTGCATTATTTTAATTTTATTCAAGGGACTTTAATGATTGCCTTAGTAACTAGGATTATTTTTATTTGATTATCTCTCTTGTTAATATTTAAATTTAACTGAAAAAGATGAAAATATAAAATATGCTTTTAAAAAATATATATTAAGCGTATCTGTATCAATTAGTTTGGATCAGTCTTGTGATTCAATTTGTCATAGATCTAGACTAACAATAATAAATACATGCAATTAAAAATATTTTTACCAATGATTTTTGTTTACCCCAATTTCATGCTTTTAGCATTCTCAATACGCTATGATCCTGTACTTGTCTGGACAAATTTCGAAAATTAGTGGGGGATAGAGAAGAGGGTGTATATATTAATATTACGGTGATCGCTTTTTACAAGCAATATTTAAACAAAAAAATAACTGAACGATCTGGATTCGAACTCGTAGGATCTAGCATCCTCAACCCTACTCAAGCTAACACACTAACAACTCTAGCAAAGAGGTGCTTATGAAAATAAAAGGTTTTAAACTTTAAAGCAAAGTATAAATGGAACTAATTCAACTTATTTTACCACATCAGTAAAGTATAATTTTTTTCCATTATTCGAAAACAAAATAATTAATTACCAATATTTAATAAACTAATTGTTTATTTTTTTAATTAATTATTGTTTTGTCAGGTAAAATAAATAAGTGTGCAAAATATCACTTTAATCAGAGATTGGTCGTGGGAGAAATACAAACTTTTTACCAGACATGTAGACAGAGTGAGTTAATATAAGGTTTGTAAAAAGTCTTTGTTAGCCCTATTGATTGGATTGATTAATCCAATTTAAATTTAATCCAACCATCACATCCCTCTCGTTGACTATTATATGTCACGATATTAAGCACCTATCTATTTTGATAACTGTCAGTATGTCCATGCTTTAAGTTAAAATGAATTTAATAATTCTCTAATCAGATTTATTCTGAATATGTCATTAAAGCTAACTCTCTATCTATGCTTTTTTCGCAGCTGAACTTCTCCACCAGAATATCAGTCTTTTGTTGTGACGCACTTGTGTTACACCTGAAATGTCCTCGAGCTAGGTCACACCTCCTTCCGCCAGCCACAGCTCACCGAGTGCCACGTCTGCAGATGCCTTCAGTGCTTTTTTCACCGTCACCCTCCAACCTTAGAGACTAACTTCCAATCTGAGCGCCAGTCTCAACAGTTTTAAGTAAAAAGATAAGCAGAAGGGCATTGACGACACTCAGTATACCTAATCAGTATGTATAAAAACTCTAAAGCCATTCTAAACATTGCAATTGTATTGTTTTTTTTTAATTCTTTTTTTCTGTCCCTAGATTATGTTTATCACACCGGTTTCAGGCTTGTTCGATGCTGAGCACAAAAATAGTGATAATGAATTAAATTGGGGAACTTTAAAATTTTAGCCGAAAATGCATTGCGCAATCAGAGGAATCAGGAAAAACTTTTCAGTGAATCGCATTACTCAAGAATTACAGAGACAATGATCCATTGAAATGTCTCAATGATGAGCTTTATAAATTAATTAGGAAATGTCTTAAGTAAAAGATGAATAAAACGTAATGATCTAATACGTTAAACATTAGTGATACTTGATTGATACATAAGGATTTGTAAAGCGAATACAAAAGTTTTTGGCATTTGAAAAAAAAAGACATAGGTCGCCCTTATGCTTTCGTGCAGAACCTCGCCCTCTCGTTCATCTACGATAAATTTGGCGTCCCACAGTTTGAGAAACGATACACTTAAGTGATTGAAGACAATTATGCATTAATGTATGGGGAATAAAGACTTAGTTTTTGATAGTTTGTAATTTATAGCCTTTTTGAGATCAAATCTGATTGGCTTTAACAAGACAGGAGGATCCACACCTTCCGCAATACTCTGTTAAGAAACTCTGTTGTTTGGCTCACTGTATCATAACTTTCATACAAGTCTAGCTAAAATGCAACAACAGGAAACAATGTTTTGCCTGACCCGGGAAAATATACAAGTATGAATTCTGCCTAGCATTGCGCTATGGTCGTTTGCTCCAACCCTTCTTGTCTTTATTATGGGTCATATATGCTTTTATAAATTATGTGTGATTCTATCCATAATTTCAAATATTTCCCAAGTTCCCACTCCCATATTATAGTAGATCCTTATACTTTTCCCACTTGTATTGTCAACAAACAAGCGGGGCACAATGGGCTGCCTAAAAACTTTTTTTCAAAAATTATCTTTTTCATTTTTAAATCGAACCAATTAGATGTACTTTCTGACTCCATTTTTTTTTACCCAAGTGAAACTCAGGTGTAAATAGCCAAAAGCTGGGTGTCTGCCATATGAGATACAAAAGTTCAATGATTAACAAGCAATTAATCAAGTGTTACATAAAAGAAGTCTTACTGTCTTCTCGCACATTTATGGCTCTCTAAAACACACGCTTTGTACTCACACGCATTTTCCTACTCCACAAACACATACGCACCTAGAATAGAATCCGTTTTAAACGCGTTGAGATATCTGCTCTGCAGTGCTAGAGGATTAGCTGTTGCCTAAGCGGTTCGTGTGAGAGACGTAGTCACTTATTCAAAAGACAATCACCACTCGAAATAATAAGAAAGAAATTTTCAAATAGTAAGTTATTAGTTTTATACCTATATAGTCCTAGATATATGTTACGATACATAAAGCACATACAATTTTAGTTTTGTAATTCGCGCTGTATCTCTTTTAAATTTCTCTCTCTCTTCTCTCTCTCTCTCTCTATCCCTTCATCTATCTATCTATTTATTTATTTATCTATCTATCCCTTCATCTATGTATCTATCTATCTATCTATCTATCTATCTATCTATCTATCTATCTATCTATCTATCTATATCCCTGTCTCTCTCTTTATATATATATATATAATCACAGTGCAGGTTGATTGAGAAAACGTGCAAAAAATCTTTTGAACTTTTTATTCTTTATTATAGTTTCATGATTAAGTATTACAAAAAATTAATGTTTTAACTTCGAATCAATCAAAATAATTTCTCAGCGATGATACACTTAAATGAGTGGTATTTCACAGATGTAGGCTTACGCACGTTGGTTTGTTTCCAAACTCTATATTGTTTAGTCTTTTGGGGGGGCCAGAATCTTCCCGATTTTATTTATTTCATTTTCGTCTTGCACTTGCAATAAAATGACCCGCATTTTCCTTTTCCAAACTAAAATATTTTTAACTGGTGATCTTAATATGATCTAGATATATAAAGGGACGATATATTCTAATATATTTCTAATAGATTCAAATCTATTTCTAGCTTAGGTCTGGCTCTTTAAAAGTTAATATTTTATGATATATCTAGTTAATCTAGATGATTGATAGTGCCCACTAGATCTAGATTTATATAATAGACTAATAAACTATTTTATTTATAAATGTATAACATGTTACCGCAGTGTGAAATGCAGACATTCTATAGATTGCCTTTGGTTTTAAGGCAAAGTACAAAACGATTCTTCATTGGTTACTTTGCGTAACAAAGGGAGATGACTAGGCATTCTATAGCTTGACTAGTTCTGCGTTTGGCAAAGTTAAAATGTCTTATTTAGAAATATATTTATAGATGAAATATAAAGGGAGTGCAATGAAAATTAAATAAAACAACATGATTTGTCAAGACTAAAAATACTTTGAAAGGCCCATGTCTTTATACCTATTCTAGGTTCAATGTCAATTTATAAATGATCAATAAGTCTATAAATAAATGAAACCTTATATAAAACAGTGATTTACATTGTTATAAATGTAATTGTTTTATTGCTTGTAAATGGGAAAAATCGAGAATAGTGGTACAAGTCAATAAGATCAGCCTGATAGCAATATTTTCATTCAGAAAATACTGTAGCATATTTATGTTCAACAACGTTTCTTTTTTTTTTTAAATAGCCTTCTTGAGTTGATTATTAAGCTCAATGGTAAGACCATTTTAAAAAATCGGTTATAATCACGTTTTTCAAAGCTGAAATATGCATTAATATTTCAAAAAAAAAAAAAAAACAAACTTAGTAGCACTGAAGCCTTGATTAAAAAGATAATTAACTTCTTGTTCACGATCATCACATCAAAACATTTTTTTTAATATTCAACTAGTTGCTTCGTACTAGTCGTATTTGCCTTGACTAAATAATTAGACACAATGGCGAATCCGGTTGGGGGGGACGATAGGGGCGATCGCTTTACTCCCTAACCTTTATTACGTCTCTACCTCTCAATGTTATGTTGACCGATTCTGTGAAGTGGCGGGATAGCAACTACTGCCACCCCCAGCCGACTCTAAGCCTTCTGGTTAAGGTTGGGAATAGGGGAAATTTACAGTAGGAATCATGACTTGTGAACAAAGTTGATCTATTATCTATGTATGCTACTTACTAATAGATTAACCTATTTACCTATTTGTCGTTACCAGGTTGGACACTGCGAGGGGTGGTAGATGCAGTAGCCCCTCTTCCCCCGAGAAAGGTCCCTTTCTTGGGAGGAAGGTTCGGGAGTTTTTTAAGTGCAGAAATAGCATAATTACTTTAAACAAACTGTTACTATTATAAGTTCTATTTTCTAAACATTAAATTTTTATATCCCTGGCCCAATCTCAAATGCAAAAGTAATAAAATTAATTAATATAAATGGAAAGAACCCGTATTTGAATAATCGTTTACATAGTACAGTCCCCTCCTCTTTCCCACAGAAAACGTAATATAACTTTTAAAACAGGAGAGTTAAATAAAGCGACAGTTTTTAAATAATTCGTCATGTTCAAAATTTTTTACTCTCTGGAATGAATTTCTTGTAATTATTTAAAGAAAGACTTTGTTATGGAAAATTTAGAATTCATAAGAAACTTGTAAAAGTATAACAAATGAATTTTTATCTTTTTGTTTTCTAATGTAGAAACTAGTTTTGGTATAATATTCTCATTGACAATAAATGTATGTTTAAACTGTTTAAAATACACAAAATTAAGAGTAAAAACCAATTTTCTTTTAGTTGTTGTCTCAAACAAATGTTTTTAGAATTTTGTAAGACTAAATATAGGCCTAGTTCTAGAACAAAAAGAGATTTCATACAAAATTGATTACCTAAATATAAACCTCACAGTCAAGGGACTGAATCGTCACAGTTCTATCTGTGAGATCAGCTGGGTCTCCCAGCCTAGCCAAAATCCTCCACAAACCATCCCGACTGACCGTGTCGAAAGCCTTGGTGAGGTCCACAAAGGCAGCGTACAGGTTTAGGTTCTGCTCTTTGCATTTTTCTTGTAATTGTCGCAGAACAAATATCATGTCAGATGTACCTCTACCGGCTCTGAAACCACATTGGCTTTCAAATAAGACCTCCTCCACTAAAGACTGGTTTAGTCGGTCGAGCAACACTCGAGCAAAGATCTTTCCTGCTACTGACAAAAGTGTAATGCCTCGATAGTTGGATCAGTTAGACTTGTCGCCCTTTTTGTATAGGGATATGATTACGGAATCTCGAAGTTCAGGTGGGACCATGCACTTCTCCCAGCATAGAGCGAACAAGTCTGTTAGCCTCTCGGTCAGGGCGACACCACCCATTTTAAATATTTCAGCGGGAAGTCCATCAGAGCCAGGAAGATAATGATTTTATAACCCCCTCGAATTATTTTTTTTTTCAATATAAGACTAAATCGTACACCAGTCACAACATTCTATGAGAGTAGCCAAGAAAAGTTTTATGTTTAAAACCCCCTCCAGCTGGCTTTGAAGCTAAGAACTAACTCTTCGATATAAAAAAAATTACACACTCAAATTTCTATGAGCGTAACCAAAAAGGGTGTCGTGTATTTGCTTCTTCGACTGTCTTCCCTTAGTGTTTGTTTACATTTATTAGTGTGAGTACTGAACATATTTCGTGTTGTTATCTTACTATGTGTGTAGTTGTTTGTAATTTAGTGAAATAGTGCTTTGAATTTAACATGGTTTGTTATTAAGTACAACAAAGAGTTTTGAGTTTAAACCCTACTCCTCCAAAGGGCTTTAAATTTAAAAACCCTCCAGAAAGTTGTGAGTTTAAAACCCCATGCAGCAGGGTTTAAAGCTAAATAACACCTCTTCGATTTAAAAAAAATTGAATTACACACTCAAAATTCTATGAGCGTAGCGTGGTTTCCTGACACGGTCAATGTCAGTGGAAAGTTGATTACGGATGGTGGCTGAGGAGCGTTTCACGAGCGCAAGCATTCGGCTTAACTCTTGGCTTCCTGACACGGTCAATGTCAGGGGAAAGTTTTTATAGGGTGGCTATATTGGGACCTAACTAGCGCGGGTATCCGGCTTACCTCGTGACCTCCTGACACTGTCAATGTCAGAGTGAAGCTGTTTGAGTTTAGCCGAGGAACCATGGTTAAATTTACCCTCACGAGTGCGTGTATTAGGCATACCTAGTGAATTTCTGGCACTGTTAATGCCAGGATAGAGAGATTCGAGCTTGGCTGAGTAGATAGGATGGGGTGTTTAGCGTGGTGGACAGGGCTTCCAACCTGCTGGTTACTGCCACCTTGCTGCTTTGTCTTTCTACCTACGGGCAGAGAGAAGTATGGTTTGTTGATAACTTTTATAGACACGTACCTGGAGCCTACAATGAAGTCTAATACTTGCAAGTCCATGACGACTGCATCAATGGTGCCATGCACGTATTTGAATTGTACGTGGACCCTTACGATGGTCAAAACCTTTGTAGGAGTGTCACAGTCAAGGGACTGAATCGTCACAGTTCTATCTGTGAGATCAGCTGGGTCTACCAGCGCAGATGACTAAACTTACAGAGCTGCCTGTATTGAAAAGGGACTGGAAGTACCGCCCATTAACTAAAATAAGCTTTATTCCCGGGGGAGATGAGACAGGGTAAGGAAGTGCTTGGGTTTTCATTGGGCCAAAGGCAATGGGTTGAGAGGCTAAAGTCAAATTTGATATGATGTATTAGTCGCCCTCTGTTTCATCAGGCTGTTTGGGGATCGCTTTCATTACTTAAATGGTCTGTGGGGCCTGCTGCTTTAGTCAGTTAGGTTGTTGTTGCAGTCACGGTAGGCTTGGTTAGGTTTGTTGCCACGCATGCTGTTGTTGCTGTCGCGGTGGGCTTGATTGTTCTGGTTATGTCGAGTCTTACGAGCTGGTTAATTGCCGGAGTGGTGCCTTTTTACGTTTGGGCTTGAGGGTGTGGACGGGATTCCAATGTTAAGGACTATTAGACTATTAGACTGGGCATTAGGGTTGGGATGGGTTGACAAGGTGAGATGGTCGGCAATCAATCATGAAAGTTTCATCCTTAGCAGCAACTTTTGTGTCCGTTTAGGCTGTGTATTCGGGCCATGGCGCACTCTGATTTATCGTCTTATCTGTTTTAACTCTGCGTCTTTTTCTTCCAACTCTTTAATTCTGTCTTTCCTTCTTTGCTCCTTGTCTTCTTTGTCGCGTTCGTTTATCTTTTGGACTACGAAGTTTCTAAACCCCAGCCCTTCAAGACCAAGTTTTAATCCTTTCGCCTTGAAATCATAAAATGATCCCATGATGAGACTTAATTCGATGGTCCCTTAATCAAGGACAGAGAAGGTGAAAATATCAAATGAGGGATAGGATTAAAGCTAGAATTGAGAAACGTTATCCACTAAGTGAAGGAAAGAGTATAAAGGGAATGTGGTGTCAGGGGATAAAACAAAAGTTGAGCTGTGGAAATGCTTATGTCACCGCTGGTCCCTGTAAAATGGTTACACACAAAACAACTAAAATACAATTCTAATTAAATAACAATGTGAATAACAAAAGGCAAACATATAAGTATCAACAGTTCAATGAAATAAGATTAGGATTAACAAAAGAAAAATAATTGTAGCCAGCTTGTCTGTTGTGGGTTAGAAGGAGATCTAGTATGCTTCTAGATCCACTCCAATGTCTTACGACTTTGAGAAATCAAATGGAAAGAAGAAAAGCTTTAGAATTAATTAGGTTCAATCCCAGGACATGGCCTTCGTTGTCATGAGACTTTGGAGCATTGAAATGGGAGGAATAGCTTGCTAATGAAATTTAGTCATTGTAGCTTTGCTTTTTTTTTTATCGAAAGAAAAAGACTTTAAAACCACTCTTGGCAACCTTCATAATATAAATTGGTCATTGTAATTTGCTTTCAATTATTTATCGAAATCTGTCGTTTTATCATCAAAACCATCTGTTGGGGGGGTTCTAAACTGAAAATTATCTAGAGGTTTTTTAAAACTTAAAACTCCCTTTGGTTACGCTCATAGAATTTGGTGACTGTATTTTACTTTAGTTTAATATTGAAGAGGGGGCTTTTAATATCAAAATCTTCTGGGGGAGGTTTAAAACGAAAACCTTCTTAGCTATGCACATAGAATTTGGTTACTGTACTTGGCTTAAGTTTCATATTGAATAGCAAGATTTTAATTTCGAAACCTGAAGGGGGTATTAGAGTCAAAAAACTCATCGGAGGAGGTTTTAATATTTAAACCATTCGGAAAGAGGTTTTAAATACAAAAACCATGTTGTTGTTTTTTTGTATTAGTTTTATATTGAAGATGGGGGATTTAACAACAAAAATACTCAAAAGGAGGCTCAAAACTCCTTTTGGATGTGCTGTGGCAAGGTTTAACATTACAATATCACTTATAGTAAACAAAATTAAAAATAAAAAAAAAAATAACATAATTCCAATCTCCCTCTAGGGGATTTCATTTCGGGAGGGTTGACCCTCCCCCCCACTCCGCGCTTCTCTCATGCTAGATTCTTCATTGGGGTTAGTCTACTAACCTTAAACAAAATTTTTCTTGGCCTTTTTTTTTGGTAGCTAAAATAAAATCGACATTGGACAACGAACTTTAAAGATTTTAAAGCTCACTTTCTTTTAATTTCCTGTTTAAAAAATAAAATACTTTGCTACATTGCAGAAACATCAGAAAAAAAATTACAGACAAGCAAAATAAAAAAAAAAAAAAAACAAGACTACAAAAAGAGTTTGTGTTATCACTCAAACTCAGCGGCGGCCCCGTATGATCTCTGTCGGATCCGTCTATTCGTAATGAATATTCAAGACGTGATTTTGTTTACAGTGTCAAAAGTAATAAAGTTTGCAGTTGTAAAAAATGTTTTTTTTATCTGTAAAATGTTTCACATAGTTCGGATGCTCCTTTAAAGTTAAAGAATTTTTATATTCTTGTCCAAACCACCCGCTGGACGATGGGGGTTGACAGCGAGCATGGTATGAACCCGGGACCGTCGAGATAATCAATCCAGAACGCTAACCACACGATCGTAACTTTTGAGGAAGAAACGTGGCACCACTAGAAACGTCGAGTCCATTAAGTGTAGGGCTCTTTGAGGGACATTTGGAGTGGTCAGCTCAATTATTATAGATACACTGATGACAAAAGTGTGTTCAGCTTGAAGTTGATTATCGCTTTCACTGGAAGCCAGTGAAGCGTGCGCAAAGATTAGTAGCAGAATCTCGTCTTGTTTTTCTTAGGACTATTCGAGCGACGTTGTTCTGAATTTGTTTCAGCTTGGCGATTTTGTCATCGGTTATACCTGCTAGCACCTTTAAAAAAAAAAGCTATATTAATTTAACGTTGTATCAATTACTTTGGATCAGTCATGTAATTAAATGTAATAGATCTAAAATGTAAACTGACAACGCTTAGAAATATTTTTACCAATTTTTTTGCGCATTGTTTCCTAAACTTGTCTTAAACAGAAAACTTTGCATCACCTGAGTATTTAGCGGAACACTTTTATAGAAAGATTAATTTACATGGTGGCCTACTAGTTAAGTATTCGAGTAGTTTTTAGAATACCTATTCAGGGTTCTATTCTTTGCTTTGTCTCATTAGGGGTTACAATTTAATGAGAACAACTAAGACTCAATATACTTCAACTCAAACTCCAGCTCTACAAAGAAAACAATAATACTTTAATAACTAATTAAGCACACAATGACATATCTCAATAAATATGAATACACAAAACACCAGTCCAGGAAGCGACTATCCAACCTTCCTGGACCGAGGACAAAACCTCGCCAACTAACACACTCTTTCGCACATTTAACGAAGACTAAACTATTCAGTTCATAACACGTGCAAGACTATTCACATTCATAACCTGGGCCTGTGAGTACCTAAATATCATACTAAAATATCAAAGTAACATATTCACTTTCGCCATACCTCCCCTTGACTGCCTATAAAACTAAACGTGGTGGTTTAGAGCGATTTCATGTTTTTGGCTTTCTCAAAACAGTAGGATTCTTTCACTTGTCTGAACCTGTTGGAAAATAGTGGGAGGTAAAGAAAGTGGTATGTTGGTAATCGCTTTTGAAATGTATTAATAAAAAAAGGTGAACGATCTGAATTCGAACTCGTGGGCTAAACCTTTTTCAGCCTTCTCAAGCCAACTTGTTAACCACTATTCTAGGAAGAGGCTTATAAAAACGTAAGGTTTTATCTATTGTTTGTTTCAAATCTCTTTCTTACGTAACTCTTTTCCAAGCTGTAAAGGAAATCGTCCCGAATCTAGAAAAATCAATCTTTTCTGTCTTAGAAAAGTAATGATCTTTAGTTTTCATAGTTGAGAAATAATGCAATACCATTTTGCAATTAATTAATAGAATGGACATAGAATTCACAGAACTATATATTCATGCTAATATATTAAGTAAAGACATTTCCGGTTAGTTTCAATGAGCTTTTTTATTGCACATAAAAGTTATAAATGTGTCAAACGAAAATAGCCCAAATTTTCAGTAAAAGAAACTACAATAGTCATTTCTGTATAGAAGAAGTTACAAAAGCTATATAATATAAAAACACAGTCCATAGACTTATATATACTATTCTAGACTGGACGTGGAGATATTTTAACACTACAAAAATGTGAAATTTTTTTTTAAAGTTGGATCAAGGCGTTGTTTTGTAAAGTAATTAAAAGAAGTAAAGTTGTTGTATTTTTTTAACCTAACCTATGTAACATATAATTTAATTTTTAGATCTAGATCTACTAATTGAACATCAAAATAAAAGTACATAATCTTCTTTATCAATAGACTGAATGCAACACTAAATTGTGATTTTGATTGTGTATTTTTGATGTTCAATTAATATATTAATATATAAGTCTATGCCACAGACCTATATTTACTACAATATATTTAGGTATTTGCTCTTTTATGATTTATTTAGTTTGGTGCAGTTTTACTATTACAGACCAAGTATCAGATTTTAGAAAAACCTACGCTAGTTGTTTTTTTTTTTTTGTGTAACGCTATTCGCTAACACCGTATAGATCTAAATTGCAGCTCTTTATTAGTATAATTAAATATATGATGCGTTGGTAATATAGTAGATCTAGAGCTACAGATTATAAATGCGATTAATAGCTTTATGTTAATAAATTAAGTGGAATATATCTATTGTTATAGAATTTTAGAATCTACAATCTACTTACAAAAGCCGTCAAGTCGCATTAGGTTCTGCGTATACAGTTCACGCCATTCACGGTTATGCTCATACCGTAGGCGTAGTCATATCATCACAAGGGCACATGTGATTCGTGAAACATTGAAATAAATAGTAAACACTGCACTCATCATTAATCTTCGGTATCAATTATAATCAATGACATTGTCATTAAGTAGAGACAGATTTAAATTTCAGATCGAATCTAGTTTAGACATTTAGATTCTATCTTGAGACTCGATTGTCAAAATCTAGATCTAGCTCTACCTAACTAAAGTTTAGTAATTAGAAAAGGCATGCATCTACTTTCTAGATTATTCTATATAGAGTCTATATCTAGATCTAGAGAAATTCTATAGCTAGTCTAAATCAGACTAAGTAGATCTACTGTCATAACAATATTGAATATACTTCTACTTATAGATCTACTTTTCAGCGCCAAGACCTAATATACCAACGTAGTAATACTAAGGCTTGTCATCGAGTCCAAAGATTAATGAGGAATGCAATATTTCCAGTGGATACGCAGCCCCATCTATGACCTACATCACGGGCGTAGCCAGGATTTTTTTTCGTGGGGGGGTGGGGGGGACTTTTTCTCCCCCTCCCGCTATATATATATATATATATCACTGGCGGATCCAGGGGGGGCGGTAGGGGCGATCGCCCCACCCACTCGGCCGCCCCCCCCCAAAGGGGGGGGGCGGACGAATTTTAGTATAGAATTCACACAATTTGTATACGAATTTATTACTTATGTTAATAATATATACTAATTATTTATATTTCAACCTATTTTTAGATTATTTCGCCCCCCCCCTTCTAGTATTTTGGCCGATTTGGTAGGGTCGGGAGGGGGCGATGGCATCAATCCGCCCCCCCCCACCATAAACTTTCGAGTGGGGGGGCGATCCTATTTATTTGTAAAAAATAACAGCTTGCTAACAGAATCAATTAAATATCTATATGATTAAAACTTGTTATGGATATTTTAACCGGTCTTTATATTATGTCGTACACCTGTTGGCCGATTGGAAGGGGAGGAGCGAATAGGTCCACTGCCCTTCCCATCTAAACCCTTTGAGTGGGGGGGGGGGGCGGTCCTACCTTTATGGAGAAATCATAGTATGTGAACAAAATTAGTCGAATATCTATATAATATAAACAGGTGGAAGTGCGATACATGCAATCACACTCCCCCCATCGGACAAACCAATATTTTTTCTTTTTGTATTATAGTAAGAAATTACAAAATTGAAAAAAAATCAGTCACTTATATAATTTATATATGCTATAAAGTAAATTCTTATATCTAGTCGCCCAACCCCTATTCTTTAATGCAAAATGCAATCATTAGCAGAAATTATAAAAAGCAGCGAGGATTAAACGTTTTCATTTTACCGCCCTTCCCCTTTCCAGACAGAGTTTGTGTAATTTCACATGAATTTATCATAAGTATTTTAAAAAAGACTTTTCTTTGCAAAAGTTATAATTCAAACGAAATTTTTCAATATAACAGTCACGGTTGAGATGAGTTCAAAAGCAAGATAATCTTTTCCTAGTCGCCTTTTTCCAACCTTTACTCTATCTCATATTTTTCTAGTAAAATAAATTTAGGACTATAACTCACAATTTATGCTTGAATTTTATTGAATATTGTTATAAACCTGGTGGTGGCACAGATGGGGGTAGTGGTGTGTGTGTAGTCAGCCGACGCAAATCGCCCCAGGCCAGCGCAAGACGAGCGGTCAAGCGTGACGAGTAACGACTGTCAGCCGAGTCGAGCGTCAACAGGACAGTTCGGGAAGGATCGCCGACGTGAACAGAGCTCAGGAGCGTCACGAGAGTTATAGTCATCTGACCACCTAGAAACGTCGAGGGGCGTTCTGCCCGGTTCTAGAAGGCCAGTAGGGACCCTATATAAGAGCGGAGGCGACGCAGTCAAGACGGTTGAGAAAGCGGATTCACGGCAGGGGTTCAGAGCCCGGTTCACTACAGTCCGGTCGACTACAGCACAGTTCAGCGGTGTGGTTCTGTACGGAGCATTACGACGGTTCAGTGCGGAGTACTATCAAGTACAGTTGAGACGAACGGCGTCTTGATCTTGGTCTGTGATCGAGTCCGACACAACGAGCCTAGTGTGTGAAGTCAGTCCTGAACTGTTGAACCCAGTGAAAGCCCGGAACGAGACGGAGAGGCCAGTGCAAGAGTTGATACGGCGGAACGGTGTTATCGAAGAGGTATTTGTACGGTCTTGTGTTACGTGCTGCCAATTGTACAGTATTGGAAATTATTTCTTCAACTATTAAAGTGTTACGTTACTTTGGAGCCCTGAGTTGTCAAGTTCTTTAAGTTGGTGGTGTATGGTGCAGTTTGCAGAGAGCCTGGATAGTGAGATTCGATATTATTAATTAATCGAATTTTTTTTTCGGCAGCGATCGTCAAAGCCTTAATCTAAATATATGTGGTATCTTATCTTTTCAAAGAATAAATCGGTTGTATTTGCAATGTGTTAAGGGACTATAAATTCATATTAGAATATTTTTTCACATTATTCAAAAGGTCTTTTATAATAGAATGAATAATGAGCTGTAGGTCAGGAGAATGCGTTACTGCAGTGAAGAATGCCAGAAAACGCTTTTAGCGTCGAGGCTTCGCCCCGAACCTCACTGATGAATAATAAGCTGTAGATGTCAGGAGAATGCGTTTCAGCCGTGAAGAATGCAAGGAAACGCTTTTGAAGTCGGGGCTTCGCCCCGAACCCCACTAATAAATAATGAGCTGTAGATATCAGGAGAATGCGTTTCAGCCTTGAAAAATGCAAGAAAACGCTTCTGGCGTCGGGGCTTCGCCCCGAACCCCACTGTTAAATAATGAGATGTAGATGTCAGGAGAATGCGTTTCTGCAGTGAAGAATGCAAGAAAACGCTTTTGGAGTCGGGGCTTTGCCCCGAACCCACTAATAAATAATGAGCTGTAGATGTCAGGAGAATGCGTTTCAGCCGTGAAAAATGCAAGAAAACGCTTTTGGCGTCGGTGCTTCGCCCCGAACCCCACTGATAAAAAATGAGCTGTAGATGTCAGGAGAATGCGTTTCTGCAGTGAAAAATGCAAGAAAACGCTTTTGGCGTCGGGGCTTCGCCCCGAGCCTCACTGAGGAAGCTTACAGCGCTCTCCCAGACCCCCAAGCTTGCAAGAGAAAGGCCTCACCTCGCCGAAGATTGAGAAACAGTCTCATTTTATTCTCATATATCGAATATAAATATATATATATATATATATATATATATATATATATATATATATATATATATATATATATGCTGTACGCATGTTTATGTATAGGGTTAGGGTTTACTGGGCGTTAGGGTTAGGGTTTGGATAAAAATCGCCCCCCCACTCCAAAGTTCTGGATCCGCCAGTGATATATATGTTTGTGTGTGTGTGTGTATATAATTAATCTTTATTACATTCTGACTCTTCATTCTTTCGGAAGACGTTTATTATACCCTAGAATAAGTTTTTTCTTGGAGTTAGTGGAAAATTTGTTAACTCCCTACCTGTACCAGTAATGGGGTCTGGGGAGCGCTTAGAGCTCCCCCAGCGTGGGGCGAAGCCCCGCCGCCAAGCCCTATTTCCGGTATTGAAATCCTAAAAAATACATAATCTGAGGTATCTACAGTGCATTATTCAAAACCTGTGCTTTTCTTACTGACTTAGATCCTCCCGCGCCGTTTGGCTCATTGGGCTGTAAGCTTTTTCCACAAAATCTGTCGCTGGCAATGTCTGAAGTCTCTTCACACCTGCTCTGAGGACCTCTATGAATGGCGTGAAGTTGCACTAGGATGTTCCTGTTTGCGATTTACTCGTAATGGCCTCCGTGTCATTGCAACTCTTATTATGCGTAATTAATTTTGTCGGAATACATGTCCCGCAAACCTCATGCGACGCTCTGTCACAACCTTACTAGGGGTCGACTCCCAGTTCAGCATAGCTTTTCCTTGATTGAGACCCGATCTCTATAACTGACTCCTATAATCCGTCTTAGCCATCTTTGTTGAGCCACATTTAGTCTTTTTCAATTTAGACAGATGGCTATCTACTGCACTTTATTAATGGAGCCCAGCCACAGGTAGAAATTTTGCAACCTCTCTTAGCTACTCTCTTGGAATTAGGTGACTGTAGTGTGCTTTAGATTTTATATCGAAAAGGGAAGTTTTATCGTCAAAATCATCTGTTGTGGGGTTTTAAACTAAAAAATCCAAAACCCCATTTAGCTACGCTCATAGAAATCGGTGACTGTAGTTTGCTTTAGAATTATATTGAAGAGGGGGTTTTCAACCTCAAAACTCTCTGTATGGGGATTTTAAACTAAAACAAATCTGGAGTGGTGTTAAACTAAAAATAAAAGCCATCTGGAGGAGGGGGTTTAAACTCAAAACTCCTCTTGGCTTGGGTAAGCTTAAAGAATTTTAGTGTGTAATTTACTTTTTTTAAAATATATATTAAAGAGTTATTTTTTAGCATCAAACCCCGATGAAGTGAGGTTTAAACTCAAAACTCTTTTTCGCTACGCTCATAACATTTTGAGTGTGTAATTTGCTTTTTTTATATAAGATGTATTTTTTCGCTTCAAACTTAAAACCCCTTTGGTTCCTCTCAAAGATTTTTGAGTGTGTAATTTGTTTTTTTTTTATTTTGATAAGATATTTTTTTAGCTTCAAACTCCACTGGTGGGGGGTTTAAATTTAAAACCCTTTTGGTTACGCTCAAAGATTTTCGAGTGTGTAATTTGCTTTTCTTATATTGAAGAGGTATTTTTTTTAGCTTCAAACCCCACTTGAGGGGGGTTTAAACTCAAAACCCCTTTGGCTACCTCATAGAATTTGGAGTGTATAATTTGCTTTTTTTTATATTGAAGAGGTATTTTATAGCCTTAAACCCCGCTGAAGTGGAGTTTAAACTCAAAACCCCTTTGTCTACGCTCATAGCATTTTCAGTATGTAATTTGCTTTTTTATAGTGAGGAGGGGGTTTTATAGTAAATTTCGGAGGGGGTTTTAAAATCAAAATCTTCCTCAGCTATGCTCTTGCAAATTGGGGATTGTCGTTTGCATTATTTTTTGTTTCTTTTGTTTTATAAATGAGGGGAATTTAACTGCAACTGGTAGGGGTTTTAAACTCAAAACCCCCTTGGCTGCGCTGGGGCAAGTGATGGTTTAGTATTAAAATCTATCCTAAAATAAACAAAATCAAAGAAAAAAATCAGTCACTTAAGTCCCCTCCCTGGGGGGGGGATTTCATTTCGGGGGGGTTTGAACCCCAAACCCCCCCCCTCCTGGCTACGCCCATGACCTACATATTTTTCCACAAACAGGGCCAGCATAACCAATGTCCGGCTATAGTCGATTAAGATTTTCTTTTCGCTGTCTGCGTTTGTCCTCGGCAGCAGATTTCCTTTTGGTCTTAAATGTGCATCCCGCGGCCTTTGTAAGTGAACTCCAGCTGTCAATTTTGTTTTGAGACCAAACGCAACCAGATGCTCTCTTCTATATCTGCTATAGGTTCACGAAGGCAGCGTATATATAGGTTTTCAGTTACAGTCTAGAGAAAATTCTGATTATCGTAAATTCTATTTCTACTATATTTACAACCTAGATATATATTCTAGAAGTAGATCTACCAAGGGATCGGAAAGAAGCTAATGTCATCCCCTATTTAAAAAAGGAGAAAAATGTGACCCAGGAAACTACAGACCAGTATCACTTACCAGCATCACATGTAAAATCCTAGAACACATAATATGTAGCAACATCATAAGCCACTTAGACAAACATAATGTCCTTATTCCAAATCAAAACGGCTTTAGAAAATATAGATCATGTGAAATACAACTAATAAGACTAATTGATGATTTTTTAATAGGGTTTAGATAATAGTGAGCAGATAGATGCTGTCTTACTAGATTTTTCCAAAGCTTTACACAAAGTTCACCACCATAGTTTGCTTAAAAAAGTGTAATATTTCGGCATAAATGGTCCATTGCCTCAGTGGATTAAAGATTTTCTGATAGGGAGATTACAAACTAATATATAAAAGGCTCTAAATCAACACCATTAACAGTAAACTCGGGCGTACCACAAGAAACAGTCTTAGGTCCACTATTATATTTTAATTAAAATAAATGATTTACCAAATTGCGTTAGTTCAGGAACAAAAGTCAGATTATTTGCAGACGATTGCATAATATAAAGAACAATAAACACACCAAAGATACAGAAATTTTACAAAGAGAATTAGATGCATTAAAAATGGGAATCTAATTGGAGCATGTCTTTCCACCCATAAAAATGTCAGTTATTAATAGTAAGAAAAAAAACTAAAACAAATTAAGTTTACCTATCTTATTCATGGTAAGCCACTAGCACACTAAAAAATGCAAAATACTTAGGTGTTATAATAAATGAAAAACTGTCATGGACTCACCATATTAATTAAACTTTCAAAAATCAAACAAAGCATTAGGGTTTATTAGAAGAAATTTACATATATCAAATAAGAACATAAAACTTAAATGCTATTAATCTTGGTTAGACCAATAATAAAATATGCATCCTCTGTTCGGGACCCCTCAACTCAAGAAAACATAAAAAAACTGGAACAGACACAAAATAAAGCAGTGAGATTGATAACAAACGAATATTCATATTTGACTAGAGTAATACCTTTAGTGAAATCACTAAATTTAGAAAGCCTTATGGATAGAAGACTTAAAAGTAAAGTAGCAATTATACATAAAACACTGACCACAACCTTCATATACAAAAACAAAATTTAATGTGGTGGGTTTGGCACAGAATACAACAACGACGGAGGCAACGTTTAGGCTAATTTCAAGGTTTTATAAGCAATAAAAAACCTGCAGCTTTGGACAACACAATCAACTTGAAGAAATTGTAAATGAACTATACTAATGGGTATTGGACTAGATGGGGACCACCAAGCTTTAGCGAAAATATCAGCAAGAAAAAAAGTGACCACCTTGGTTGTACCTTTTAAATTGGTTGTTTTGGCGGTTTTTATGAGCAGAGGTCAGCATGTGTTTGTAAACCGGTGTTAGGTCAAGTTTTGCTTCCCATCATATGATATCCTCCCCACTACAATGCCCCTAGTTTGAAACGACCCGTCCCGAGGCGTTAAGCCTAGTATGTTTCTAAAAACAGAAACAACTGTTTCTTCTCCGAACAGCCAATTTCTTGGACACCATTAATTTTTCCGGACTGTAGCGTGCTTAAACCTTGGATTCTGAGTGGCCTGTAAGGTTTCTCTTAGTGTGATACTTGTAGCTGGTGCTCTGGGCTTTCCTTCCGACAATCATGGACACCAAATTCTTTTCTAAAACTTGATGCCTGGGAACCTGATGGTAGTGTGAAAGTGAGTGGTGAACCAAATACTCTCCGTTGCCGGTGACTATGCTTATTGTTTCTCCTGTATGTACGTGGTCTGCGGAATTTGCTATTCCTGGCCTTGCAAGGCTGACAAGCCTTCAACTTTCTGTCTTTGAACGTAGGGCATGGTTGAGTAATGTGACTTGCACCACTGGTGTAAATTTTCTTAGCCTTCTTATTGACTCGTTGTCCTACTTAGTTGGCTTAGGATGAAATGACACGTTTACTATTGCTAACTAGTTTGGAGGGAGGAGCCTTTACTGTTTTTCTCACATCCTGGGGGATGTCTCTGCATCGGTAGCCAGGATCATTAAGCAGATGTGATGTTGTCGTATCTCTTCTTGTATCTCTTACACATTGCTGAGGGGGTAAAGTTTTATTTGATGAAGGCAGCTCAACGGATGAGTTTTGGGGCATTTCCAGTTTTATAAACCTTGATCCAAGTACAGTGTCATACATAGAAGATTCTAAAAAAAGAAGCTGTAATAGTACCATGAACGAAACGAGACTTGACATGCACTTTGGCGAGAGGTACTGTTTAGGTTGGGATGTCCAAATCAAGGGATTAAAGGGTAAATATTACATCCATAATGTCCTCAGATCTTACAATAGATCTACTTACATAGCATCAAAAGTGCAACCAAAATCTAATGGACATTTAGCTTTAAGTCCATTGATTACCACTTCCTCTTCAACATGCGGATTACGTCCAGATAGAGATGCGTTGTTCATATAGCCATGGAAAAGAGCGGCCACTGTGTAGATTGGCTGTGAACTGCATTCATATAAATTGTGTTCGCGGCTGTTGTGAAAATTAAACCGTTTTCTTAACTTATGCCTTTTTTAGTATCCTGAGTGGATTTTCTGAAACAGGTGGCAAAGAACCTTGACAGAACATCCTATCGCACTTGAGTGAATCAAAGTTTTGGCTTGTGATGATTTCAGACATTAATGCGTCACATGTCCAGGCTCCCAACAGTTGATGCAGACCGGTGTTCCATCCTCAGCGTATGGGAAGAATCCCCTACTTGTTTGCGCCCAAATCAGCCCTGCCGGTGCTGTGGGGTGGTTAACTACCCACTGAACTTGGTGACTTGCTTGTGTTTGGTTAAGAGGCTGGCCAGGATGTAGGCTGCTCTGTCCGCTTGCTTGTTGGATGTACTGCAAAACCTCCAATAATTCAGCGAACCTGTTTAGTTTAAAGTTGACATGCTCGCACCACTGCTTTGGAGGTTGCAATGTGCCTTGGTTTTGGCTTTCCCACTCGAAGGCCTGGTTTCTTACTGCAGTGAATGGCATTGCTGGTTCTTTCTCCACCAGTTTAAACAGTTCTCTCCGTAGAGCAGAGTCTATAAACCCGTGGATTAACTGGTCCCTCAGCCTTGCCTCGCTGAACCACTCCACTCTCTCACGTACCAGTTCAGAGTTGGCTGTTGAATGCCAGCCGAAGCGGACGACTCGCGTGGAGCCGCCGCATAGCTGAGGCAGTCCATGGGAAGGTTGAAGCCGCGTTCCGAGCTCGGCCGGCCCCGTCGACTAGCAACGGGCGGCCTCGCCCAGCCCGGGGTCATCCCAGTCCCGCTTCATAACCCGGCCCAACTGGCCCAGCCCTCAGAGCCAATCTTTTTCCAAAGTTACAGTTCCAATTTGCCGACTTCCCTTACCTACATTGCTTTATCGACTAGAGGCTGTTCATCTCAGAGACCTGCTGGGGATATGGGTACGGCCTGGCACGAAAATCACACCGTCTTCGTTGGGTTTTCAAGGGCCAACAGGAGCGCACCGAACTCTGCAAGAGCCGCGGTGCTTTACGGAGCCATTATCTGGACAAGCCGATTCCAGGAATGAAGCCCCTTACAAAGAAAATAGAACTCTTCCCGGGGCTCCCGCCGACGTCCCACACTTCGTTTGCGTTGCCGCACGTGGCAGCAATCTCCGTGTCCAGGTTCGGGAATATTAACCCGATTCCCTTTCGATAAGAGTCGAGCAACCAAATAAAATTTTGTATAAAAATTTTAAAGCTTTGCCTCAGAGTCAGAACTGAGTTTTCCTATCTCTTAGGACCGACTGACCCATGTTCAACTACTGTTCACATGGAACCCTTCTCCAATTCAATCTTCAAAGTTCTCGTTTGAATATTTGCTACTACCACCAAGATCTGCCCCCGGGGCGGCTCCACCCAGAATCGCTTCCCAGGCTTCCACGCTCACCCCAGCGGCCCGCCTACTCGTCTCAGCCTGTCTTCCAGACTCGATTGCCGAGACGGCCCAGTATAAGTCCGACGCTCTAGCGCCATCCATTTTCAGGGCTGGTTGATTCGGCAGGTGAGTTGTTTCACACTCCTTTACGGATTCCGACTTTCATGGCCACAGTCCTGCTGTCTAAATCAACCAAAACCTTTTATGGTGGCTGATAAGCGTCTACGTTTGGCACCTTAATCGAGCGTTTGGTTCATCCAACAGCTCCAGTTCTGCTTACCAAATGTGGCCCGTTTTGGCACACGCATTTTAATAGGGCCCGGCTCCAATCGAGCGAGCCGGACTTCTTACTCATTTAAAGTTTGAGCGCCGTGCTAAATTCCAAAAGCTGACTTTTGCGGAACCACCCGTTTACATCTGAACGGTTTCACGTACTTTTGAATACTCTCTTCAAAGTTCTTTTCTACTTTCCCTCACGGTACTTGTTCGCTATCGGACTCGTCAATGTATTTAGCCTTAGATGGAGTTTACCACCCGCTTTGGGCTGCATTCCCAAACAACCCGACTCCTGAGACGCTCGCGGCCGCACGGCAAGGCACCTGCAAAGGCCTTATACCCACTCTGGGTGATGGCCCCGACCAGGAGGACTTCGATGCCCCGCACATACGACTGGTGGCATTCCATGCACAGAGTTTAGTTCATTGGTTAATATGCATGATTAAATGCATGACGCGTAGACGTAATCATCTTCTTTTTTGAAGTAACGTCTGTATCATATAAGATGAGATCTATACTGAATCTATAGTTACAATTCGAATTCAACTTGAATATTTATGCTTATATAGATTACACATTATAACTAGATTTTATAGATCTATGACTATTATGACAAGTCCTGCGGCATGTGTGAGATCAATTTTTCATCTAAAACAAATTCATTCATATGCGATTTTTTTTTAATTTATAAGCTTAGCATTATTTTGGTCCAATGTCTCACAATGGCTGATAAGAGAAATGAAATCAGGTATAAACATTATTAAAAAACACGACCCCTTAACTCAAGAAAACATTAAGAAATTAAAACAGACACAAAATAGACAGTGAGATTCATAACAAAAGAATATTCACAATTGCTATAAGCATAAAAGTAGTGCATAATAAAAGCTATTATTATTATTTTTATTATTATTGTTTACAGTAACACCTTTTTTAAAACACCTTTTAAAAAATAATTAAAAGTTTTAAAACCAAACCCAGAAAATTTCAAAGTACAATTATTTTTTGTGTGTGAAATTGTGCATCGGAAAATGCCGGGTACTTGAAGTAAGCTAGTTCTAAAAAAATGCACAGATCTTGGGTAAAAGTCTCATTAAATAAAGTACTGTAAATGTGTAGTTTCACACGCTTGTTTCAGGTCTTTTCTTTCTATAAACCAGAGATGCCTACATGCCAAAATGGAAATGCGTATCGCCAGACCTGGAAATGCGTATTTTGAGGGGCAAATGCGTATTTTCCTAAATATCAAGAAATATACCCAGGAAAGACTAAAATTCAATCATTCAAGCACATAACATACATAACATACATGAAAGACAGCGTAAAGTTATATAGGACATTTTGTACATTTGTCAAAATATGTACACCCTTGGTCTTTGTCTTAGACTTTTCTAGAATATTTTAGAATGATAACGTTCTTGTCACTTGACAATGATCTTATAATCTTAATGCCTCTTGTGTACTTCACATTCCATTAAAGCGGCAACAGAACATTTAGCTGGATCAGTGACATCTAGTTTTATAAAAGTAATTTTGTTTATAGGCAATTTCTTTACTAAGACTAAGACTAAGACTGCTTTATTGATCCTTACGGAAATTTGTTGTGATTACAAGGACTCTTTTCTCATATAAAGACAACACAGCAGAAAAATACACATAAATACAACAGACACAACATAAAGAGTTCATTCAGCGACTACACACAGGTATTTTGGTGCATTTCATGTTCACTGTTCAATGAGTGGCGGTGATAGAGTCTGACCGAGTGAGGTACGAACGAGTTTTTGTACCGCTCCGTTCTTGTTTTGATTGACAGCAGTCGCCCACTTCGCGACGACCTGACGTAGTTCTGATGGAGCGGGTGACCGTTGTCTTCCAGGATTTTTTCGATTTTTCTTAGGCACTTTTGTTCAAAAAATTCCTTTAAATGTGGTAATGTTGTGACTGTAATTTTTAATGCTTTTTTAATGATGTTTTCAAAACGTCGCAACAGTTTAGATGAGGCGTTGCCTTGTCTACAAGTTATTCCGTAGGTTAGCAGATTTTGTATAGTCGCGCCGTAAAAAGTCTCAAGGATCTTCTTGTTTAGTTTAAAGCTATTGAGTTTGTATAGAAAAAAGAGTCGCTGGGCTGTTTTCTTTGTCAGAGTTCTAAGGTGGTCTTCCCATGAAAGCTTGTTGTTGATGATAACGCCTAGATATTTATATGTCTTTACTTGCTCTATAGATGTAGTGTTTATTTGCAGTTCACGTATAGTTTGTTTTTTCTTTCTAAAATCTATTATAAGTTCTTTAGTTTTTGTGACATTCAGTTCTAGAAAGTTGTTGGTGCACCAGTTAGTAAACATTTCTATCGAGCTTCGATACTGAGTTTCGTCTCCTGAAATAAGACCGACTATGGCAGTATCATCAGCGAATTTAATGAGTTTAACTGAGTCATAGATGCTTCTTATGTCAATAGTGTAAAGAGTGTACAGTACAGGAGAAAGTATACAACCTTGTGGAGCACCCGTACATAGTACTCGAGTTGACGATTTGGTGTTGTTGACTTTAACATACTGGGGGCGTTGGGTTAAAAAGTTTAGAACCCATGCTTGTAAGTAAGGGCTTACATTTAAGTTACTCAGTTTGTTTATCATTAAATGTGGCAGTATGGTATTGAAAGCCGATGAGAAATCTTCGAAGAGGACTCGTACATATGTTTTGGGTATATCGAAATGCTTATTAAGCTGGTCCAAAAGCAATAGAATGGCATCCTCAGTTCCTCTTGCTGCTTTGTATGTAAATTGGTGAGGGTCTAGGCTGTTATTGACTTTTGCTACAAGTTGTTTAAGCATATATTTTTTCAAAACATTTCATAACAATAGGTGTTAGTGTTACTGGGCGGAAATCATTTAAGCAATTTATTTTTGGTTTCATTGGCACTGGTATGATCTCTGAAGTTTTCCAGATGTGTGGAATTACGCACGTTTGCAATAAGTGGTTAAAGATGTGACAGAAGATAAAAGAGATTTGCTCCGCACATAGCTTGATCAGCTTGCCACTAATTTTGTCTGGTCAGAAGCTTTTGTTACGTCTACTCTTTTAAATAACAAGGTCACTTCATCCTCAGTTACAAAATCGTCTTTGTCAAAACGAAAATTAATAAACTCTTTGTTGCTAGCATTATACTTTGTTTTCTTTTCAGTAATAAGGTGTTTGATTTTTTAGGTCATCCAGGGCTTATTGTTTCCATAGACTTGTATTGTTTTTGTTAAAAATATTAACTCCTCGCAGAATGATAGATACGAGTTAACAGTTTCCAGCCATAGGAAATATTTTATATCACTCAGATTTTATTCTTCCAGATCTTTTTTGCAGAGTTAGCTATGAAAGCTATGGCATCCTCTACAATCACTAATAACAATCATTGTAAATATTTGTTTTTCAGGCAGATAATCCTAATTAGTCATTGAATCTTGTTTCTAATTTTAAAAAGCTTTGCTTTTGAGTCTGCCTTAAATGTCCCTGATTTCATTCTTTGAACTTAGGCCTTCATAAGTAATGGAACCTAGCTAGTCGCTAGTGACTATAACAGTAGCTACCACAGAAGATGCATTCTGCAAGTTATGGAACATTAGTTTGATTCCTTTTATCATGCTAAAGACACGCTACCAATGTTTCTTCCATTAAAACCTCTGCCCTTCTCACTTTCATCTAAAAAAAAAACAAAAAACAAATCCACATCTAGAATAGATCTAGATCTGTAACCAGCTTCATTAACAGTTGATTTTTTTATTTGCATATTTTAGATTACATAATTGATACGAAATTGCTTCTTTTGGATAGATATAATTTTAGATCTAGATCTAGTTACAGATATCTAAAGCCTTGAGTTTTTGAGGTCTCTCTTCTACTAGAGACAAATCTAAACCTACAGCCTACATTGATTGCTACATCTAGCCAGCAGTCTAAATCTAAGTCTATTACACACCAGGTCATATCTTGAGCTAGAATGTAGACTAGAATTAGATTTAGATCTAGAATCTAGATTTATATCTAAATCAAGAAAAATCTAGACCTATAAGGCCAATTTAGATTACACAATTAGATCTAGATCTCAATTCTAAATCTATATTTTCGTACATTCTATCATAGGTGCCAATTGATCGTCAAAAGAGCTGAGCCGAAGGCTCTTCAAGCTCTAGACTTGTGAGTCTGTTTGAAAAACCGTTCTGTCTGGAAGAGATCTAAGTCAATGCATATGTTAAGCATTGCTATTTCCGATGCATCTGGCACTCCAGGTGCAATAACTAGAATGCATGGCCGAAGGCCGAGTACACTGGGAACCTCCGCCATTTTCCTATGTTGTACCAAGCTAACCGTGCAGGACTCGCCATTAGTATAACGGTCCCTTGAGAAACGGCGCATTGATTATCGACAGGGACGTAGGAGCTCCCTTTTAACTCCTCTCCGTGCAATGGGCAAGCTCTCGCCTTCCCTTAGACACTCCCACAGGAGTTTTGTTTTGCTATTTTAGCCTAATCACTTCCTCAAATGATCGTTTCCACCCGAGTGCCACTTTGAGGCAGAATAGCGTACCCGGTGTCATAGGTGCCGTTAGATCGTCTAAGAGCTGAGCCGAAGGCTCTTCGAGCTCTAAGTTGAAAAAAAAACCTGTTTAAGCGTAAAACATAAAAAAAAACCTGCGTGAACCGCAGTTCTTTCTGGAAGAGACCCAAGGTTCCTGACATATCTCTCTTTCTAGATCAATTCTAGATGAATTAGAAGTAATCAATCAATTAATTCCCAATTAGTTTGAAGACTTCATAAAAGCTTACACATTGAAATGAACTCAACTTTATCTAGATTAAGATTTAGACCTAGTAAATATTTAAATCTTCGCGCGTCAGATCTATCTTGTGGTAGATCTAATAGGAATAGTTTATTTCAAGCCCTTGACGCACTGATCTATTCATCTAATTAGCAAGAACTTTTTTTTCTGCTTTAAAGGGAAAAAATGCGTATTTTCAGATGCTAAATCATACTCGCGTATTTTCGAGTCCATTAGCGTACAAAATACGCAAGATGTGTACTTGTAGGCAACTCTGATAATTAATCTCTATTGGGTTTTATCCCAACTACCAGACGAATTTGTGTGCAGAATTTTTTTCCTCCATCAGGCACACTTAAAATTATAGCATAATAATGCCAGTTTAATTTAAAAGAGAACTGGAAAATGCAAAAGAAATATAAGGAAAAGGGTACTTCCGACCCAATTTATAATTCTAGTTTTAAACAAAGAAACGAAACGCATAAGCACAACAAAGCCCATTGAGAAAGTGTTTCGATATTCCTAGATAGAAATATTTTAAGTCCGTTAATTTTAATCATCTTATGTTTATTTAAATAGATTGATTTCCTAGTATTTCTAGATTATGTATCTAAAAATGGCAAAATAATAATTTTGAGACGATGGTGCTTATTTTCGAGGTTCAATCACTAGATCTAGATCTAAACATCAAATTATACGCTACATAGATTAGGGTCGAAATAAAATTTAATTGTTATTACCACTTTACAAAACAACGCCTTGTTTCAGCTTTTTTTTTAATTTTCAAGATATTTTTGTGTAATGTTAAAAGATATCAATGTCCAGTCTAGATATATTTTAATAGGTCTGTGGTACTACATAAATCTTGTTTATTTGTTGTTGTTTTAACTTAAGAGCACATAAACTCAAATATTCAGTAGCGGCTTTAGGAGGGGGTACAAGTGTTTGATACAAGTGCTTGGTAACTTTCTCAAAATATTACTTTTTGATCTTTGCATTTTCATGATTGTTTTTTGTTTCGACGTGGAACAGTTTAAAAGCAACACAATAATTCGCAATTTAGAAATAAATATACACTAGTCTGCTTTTTTTAATTAATTTATTTCGAAATCTAAAATTATACAAGAATTTATATAGAAAAGCGTCAAATACAAACCAAAATATTTTTTCCAAATTTTTTTATATCATGGAGACGTTTTTAAAACAAATTTTCAACCAAAACACATATTTTATAGGCGCTTACTTTTACTATAATAATTAGTTGGACTTTTTGTTCTAAGATAAGTGTTATTTTAAAAAAAATTTAGAAGACACGTGTCACAGCTTTCCTATTATATTTATAATTATAACTCGATAGAATCTACCTTAGGTCTCGATACGTCTAGGTGTCCCTGGTTCAGTTCTAGTTAACGAAATAAAACAACGAAACCACTAGATCAAACAAATAAACTTTAATCAGCTTTACTGCATATCACACACGATGGTCTCTGTCTGATCAACCTCTGACAACATAACACACTTACGGTCATTCCCGCAGATTGTAAAAATAGGTTATACATACATACACACATTCATCAATGACATCTCGCCCCTCCTAAAATTATAATCGATTTTTATAAAAATTACTAAATAAAACGATTATAAAATAAATATCAAACATTACACCACAATACAACAAAAATGTTCGTTCGATAGACCACAAAGGCTCTGGGTATGCCACAAAGGCGGTTATGTAGTCATTCAGATTTAAACATAGTCACAAAAATCTTGATGTAGTCACACAGACTTCAATGTAGTCACACAAACTAAGTAACAGACACATAGTCTATAGTTAAGACACACAGTCTTAGTATAAGAACCACATTCTTAGTTGAATACTCACAGTCTTAGAAAATGAAGACACAGTCTTAAAAGATGAATACACAAAGTCTTAGTTGTAGACAGAAAGTCTACCATCAAGCAACAAAGTCTAAACAGTTGAAGACACAAAGTCTTTGATGAAGCAACACATGCTTGTGAGAAGCCACGTAAGCTTATATCTATGATAAGCGTGACAGAATGTCCGCTACGACGTTTCATTTACCTGGAATATGCTGCAATTCGAACTTCAAAACAGCGTAAGGGTGCATGATCTGTGTGGAGTACGAATGTTCTGCCCAACAGGTATCTGGCCAACTTGGTTACTGCCCAAACAACTGCCAAGCACTCTCTTTCTACGGTGCTGTATCGTTGTTCTGCTGGAGACAACTTTCTACTGACGTACATAACGGGATGTAGAATGCCCTGTGATTCCTGTTCATCCCCAGATAGCAACAGCAGATGCATCAATAGCTAGTATGAATTCCTTCTGACAGTCAGGTAGACGCAGGATCGGCTCCTCAGCAAATGCCTTCTTGATCTTCTGCAGCGATACTTGACAGTCATGTGACCATCTGATCACATTGGGTGCTCCCTTTCTGGTCAGGTTTGTGAGTGGCTCAGTCATCTCTGCAAAATCTGATATAAACCTTCGATAGAAGTTGCAGAGTCCCAATAAACTACGGACCTGTCTCTTGGTTGTTGGCTGACGAAGATCCATAATCCGTTGTCGCAGTTCAGGTGAGTGTCCTCCAATTACATATCCTAGAAAGGAAATGTTCTTGCAACCAATCTCCACTTTAGATGGTCTCACGGTTAAACCATTTCTCCTCAATGTATCTAGAACCATTTCTAGATGTTGTAGATGATCTGACCAATTAATGTCATGAATGCAGATGTCGTCTAGGTAGCACAGTACATGGGGTAGATTAGACAACACCTTTCTCATCATTCTGCTGAACGTTGCTGGTGCTTTAACAAGCCCGAAACTCATGACATTAAATTGGAATAAACCAAAAGAACTACTAAACGCTGTAAGTGGTTTAGCTTAATCTACCAAAAGTATCTGACAATACCCACGGGTCAGGTCTAGCTTTGTAAAAAAATGTTGCGTCTGCATTTTGAGGTAATAAGTCTTTAGGATTGAATAATGGTTCCGAATCAAGCACAGTAACTTTGTTAAGCTTCCTGTAGTCAACACATATTCTTACTGCGCCTGACTTTTTCGTAACTACCACAATAGGTGCCGTGTATGGTGACTCTGTTGGTGATATAATATCTAACTTCAACATCAATTGAATCTCTTCTTCCACTTCCTTCATATACCCTAAAGGTACTGGATAAGGTTTCTGTTTTACCGGTTCAGAGTCTTTGAGTATGATGTCGTGTTTACTTACTGCAGTGCTCCCTGGTACATCCGTCAAGATATTATCATATCTAGCCAGTACTTCTTTCACTTGCTTTGTTTGCTCTGCTGATAGTGACTCTTCAATTTTGCAATCTATGCAAGTTTCTGATTGCTTTAAAGCTAATACAGATAGTAATGATCCAGTCAATTCATTTTCGTCTTTCTCTGGTTCATTAACTATCGCACAGCTGTAACGTACTACTTTATCAGTGTTAGCATTACTTTCCTGTGACTTTCCACCAAACTCTCTTAACATGTTGATGTGAAATGTTTTCAGTTTTCCTCTCATATTGATTTGGTAATCTACTGCAGTTATTTTCTTGACTACTTCAAAAGGTCCTTGCCACTGAACAATCAGTTTACTGTCTTTCCTTGGTAGTAGTACATACACAAGGCTTCCTCCTTAAAGTTTTCTTAGAGTTTTATTTCTATTAACAATGGTTCTGTGTCGTGCTAACTGTGACTCTAATGCTTGCTTTGCAAGTTCACATGTTGTTACCACTTTCTCTCTGAGCTTGACGACATGTTGATAGCTTCTTCTAGATTCATTGTTCAACATTTTCTCTCACTTAGGATTCCCAGAAGAAATTCTAAGTGACCAATGGACTCAGTTTACGTCCGAGTTAACACATCAATTTCTGAAACTTTCACAACGCCTTACAGGCCCCAAAGCAATGCGGTTTGCGAGAGGTCCCTGGTTTGACGAGCCCCCAAATATGTCACAGCTTTCCTATTATATTTATAATTATAACTCGATAGAATCTACCTTAGGTCTCGATACGTCTGGGTGTCCCTGGTTTAGTTATAGTTAACGAAATAAAACAATTAAACCACAAGATCAAACACATAAGCTTTAATCAGCTTTACTGCATATCACACACGCTGGTCTCTGTCTGATCAACCTCTGACAACAAAAAAACACTTCCGGTCATTTGCGCAGATTGTAAAAATAGATTATACATACATACACACATTCATCCGTGACAACACGGTAATAAAAGATATTTAAAATGTAAATTGCTACACATTGAGACATTGTAACAATAACAGTTCAAATTATTTTTTTTCTTTACAAGATAATAAAAACGCTAAATTTAGCGTCCTTGACATTTTATTTAATTTTGTGGAAATCTAAAATAAAAAATTTATAAGACAACGATATTTATTTCTAAATAGCACAAAAAATATCTCATCCAATTTTAAACGATTAATTTGACCATGTTTCTTTTTAATTTGTATTACTTTTCTTCTTATCCACTCTAGAAAAATAATTGTGTGTTCCTTGTGAGGGGTGTTTTTGTCAGCTCCATTTGAAAAGAGGCGGGTTTCGTTTCAAGTGCATTAAACAAGAGTCGAAGTCGTAAGTATTATTAATTTTTTATTTGATTTTTGATTTAATTCTGTAGATTAGTTCTGTTCTTCTAAAAATTCGTATTCATATAGTTTACACTATAAATTACAATATAGAGAAAATATTTTATTTTGTTGGCCACAAGCGCATCATAAATGCCACCTATATATTGGCCTACTTTTGACCCTTAAATGTCCATGGAATTTTTTTTGTGCCCGTGGAAAAATTTAAATAAAACCTATTATTTCCAATTTTATTTAGTTGATAAACGAGCTTTTTTAATTACTGATTTATAGATTTAAACTTTACATATAGCTTTTATCTAGAAACGTACCTTCCAAACATCAACTTTTATTTTTCCTATTATTTAACTGGAAGAAATGAATTATCTCCAATGCCAAGAACTTTATTAAACAAATTACACACTTTTATCATAGGCCCTTGCTTTGAATTGAAGATTGCTACACATCGAGATAATGTAAAAATAACTGCTACATTATTTTTTTTTAATATTTAAATTTAATTTAACGTTTTTGACTTTTTGTGGACATCTCCAAAGAAAATGTATTAGTCTTATTTCTTTGTGTATAGATTTAGACATTTATCTAGAGACACACCTTTAACACATCAAATTTAATTGTCCATATCATTTAAGTCGTGGAGATAAATTTGTTTTGTCTTGTTCTTGGTTTCAACATCCGCCTGAGTGAAAACAGGTATACTAGGGAAATCATTCAGAACTGAGAAGAAATTTAAGGTCTTTACCTTTTAAGACGAAAAAATTAGGGCTACCCTTGACTGTGTAGCAACAACTATACACAAAGGAAAGATGGAAAAAGTCTTTCGAGCATTCGCAGCTTGAAGAATCTATTAAGCTTGGCAACTCAGATAAACGGGCGGCTTGGGTAAAAATCCGCAAACATACCAAGCTCTCCCACTATATTCAGTTAAAATACGAGGATGATCCGAGGACCTACAAGGTCCTTGTGATAATTCTGGGCGCATACAACAGTGCTGGCTTTGCTGGTAGCACAGGTCAAAACAGTGTCCTAATAGGGTGAACCCTAGATGTGACCAAAACCCTACAGAAGGTGGAAATGAGGTAGGAGGGAAAATTTTCCATGATATGGCCCTTAAAGTGGAGGGAGTGAAAAGCGATTCAAGATTGATCGATTGCTAAAAAAAAGATGACTTCACGATTGTTGAAAGCAACAAATGAGGAAAAAAACAAAGGTGAGGGGGGCTAGTCAAAGTGGCCTCTCCCCTCCCACACCCAACATCCTGAATATAAATCTTTAATCAAAGTAAAAAAAAAGACTTTAAATATCTGGAGGATCTAGTTCAGCACCCACCAAAATAACAAAAAAAGAGATCCCGACCTCTCTCTCTCTCTCTCTTCCTCTTAAGAGGATTAAACGAGGATCCGCAGATAAGAAAGGAGAAGAAAAATGAAGAACAATTCAAGCTCGAGCTGATTTTTCCAGACTCCCTGTTAGCGTCAGCGTCATATATGAGGGGGAAGACTCTAACACACATTTAAACATAAAAACAATAAAGCGACTCTTAAAGACAAAATTCATATACATACAATAGAATAATAAACACACAACCCAATTACACGACTCATGGCAGGCATAAAAAACTTGACACTTAACATAAGTAAGCTAAACAATAAACACTCATACATAGAACATCTTACTAGAAAATACAAGCCAGATTTTATTCTTTTGCAGGAGACAATACACACTTAGAGTACAAGGCCAAAAAAGCAATCTTTATTATGGACCTCCGAGAGGGTTATTTTATTTTAGGTAAAAGTCACGAAGGACAGACATTTTACAAACATCCAATAGGTTTTCATTCATGCACTCATATCAGGACAATAGTGGAAGGATGCTTATAATTAGATTAAGCTATAAAAAAACACACATACACTTTAGATAATATTTATGCATTTGCTCAAACACAGAAACACGAGTTTTTATGGGATGCTAAGCGACATTCTACACACTCAGTACGCAGGATTTTGGGAAGCTACCACCTTCTACCAAGCGCGCAGGGGAGATAAATAATCCCCCAATCCACCCCTATCCCCGAAATAAATGCTGTCTACGCCCATGCTAGGTACCGTTTAGTTTTAGTAATGACAGCAATTTTATCAACTGTACTTTCTAACTTCTATCACTGTTTGGCAATTCATCTTTAAAAAAACACGTAGCCGGAAGAAATAAATCATCATTTTTTATTGTGTAAATAAAGACTCATGCAGCACTGCTAGGTCGCATTACAGTATTAAAATAATTAAAACATATACAGTAAATATACTGTTACTTTAGTCCGCTATAGAAAATAATGGATGAGAGTATGTGAAGATTCCATGTTTGGTACTGTGGCCTAACTTGTATAGTTATTTCGGCCAATCAGCATACAGAAAAACTGTCGATGACGTATTAATTTTTCCACAGTAGGCTACTGTGCATAAACATCGAGTGGCCGTGTGAAAACCCGTTTTTCAGTGTCCGAAAAACAAACACGGATTTATTTTGTTCATAAAATAGTCGGATCTGGAAAATTCAATAACCCATTGTAGCTCCTATCGTACACTTTGTTTTTATACCACAGACAAAAGACAGTATTGCCTTTTCGTGGTAAGTAGTATGTCACGATAGCTACTGAAGGCCAGTTAGCAAACGAAAGCTCCTGCGACTGGAAACATATTAGTAATAAAATTCAGCATCTCGACTTATCTATAAATCACGTCAAATGTTTGTAAAATGTTTTAAATGTTTTGGAAGTTCCTTCAGAGTTGAAGATAATGTTTCTTGTCCAAATCTGCCCCAGGACCACGGGGGTTGGCAGCGGGCAAGGAATGAACCCGGGACGATCGAGACGACCAAACAACATCCCAGCGCGCATACCACACGGCCATGCACCCATCCATATTTATAAATATTGTCAGCATCGTTGGATTAAGCTTTGAGAAGCGCAATAGATAACTAGATGCAAGAACACATAAGAAAAGAAAAACTCTTTTGGCGCGCAGTCTTAGCTAGAATTCTAGCGATCGTTTAGCACCCTTACAAAAACGTCACATTTCGTGGAAAACAGAGAAACTTTATGCACCAGACAAAGGTCAGTTTTTAGGCTTAAATGAGATGATTGACCCCATCATGCAGCAAGAACATCTTCGGCGAAGTAATAATGCCTAGACTCACAACCAGTTCCTCGGATGTAATATTCATAACGAGACCTGATATCATATTTTCCCGTCATCCTTCACTGCACGCTTGATGATCGCCACAAAGGGTAGATATCTTGTACATATTGTTACGTATTTCTGATTTTCTGGCTAAATGTACTAGGCACACAAATAAAAGAAACACTGCAAAGAACTTGACGACTCAACTTTCAGCTTTATATAACTTTATTGAATTATAACTATAACAATTCGTCACTGTAACATGTAGCGTATACGTCTTACATCGACTGTATCGACTGTAACGGCTCAAGTCCACTCTCTTCTACTGTCTCGCACAGTAGAGAACAGTATCGACGACTGTACTGACTCTTTTCACATGAACTCTCTGGTTTATAAAGAGTCCCTAATCGCTTGTCTATTGTTGCAAAAACACTGCTAGTACCCTCTGGAACAACATGGGAGGAAACATCACATCCTGTTGTTGTTTATACATGTCGATTCCAGAGGATGCCTGCTGCAGTGTCATCTCGCCGAGGTCACACGTAGTGACCTCTTACTGTCACTGTTCATTTGTCACAATGCCCCCCTTCGTAAATCTGTTCGTCCTCTGGAACAACACGTGAGGCACGTCCCATCCTGTCTTTGTTTACATGCATAGATTCCAGATAACACTCGGTGCTGTGTCATCTCGCCGGGGTCACACATAGTGACCTCTACCTGTCACTGTTCATTCGTAACACTGCCCCCTTCTTAGATCTGTTCGTTCCGAACAGATTCTATTTCACCACGGTACTGATGGAGTCGGTCAACGTGGACAACCTTCAGCTTGGACCGTGGACTTTTCTGTATCCGGTAGACCACGTCGTTTATTCTTTTTACGACACGGTATGGACCTTCCCAGTCTCTTTGGAGTTTCGGGGATCTGCCTTTTCGTCTCTGTGGGTTATAGAGCCACACTAGATCATTCTCATGGAACCCCGACGTATTGGCCCGTTTGTCATACCTCGTTTTCATCAGGTCACTGTTGGTCTTGATGTTTCTGCGGGCCAATACATGAGCATTCTCCAATCGTCTTCGGAGATTGGTGACATATTCAGTTGAAGACACTGGCGTATCTCTCGGAATCCCAAATAACAGGTCACATGGTAGACGAAGCTCACGACCAAATAACATCTTCGCTGGGGTATATCCTGTGGTGCTATGAACGGATCCTCTGTATGACATGAGGAACATGGGGATATGGGTGTCCCAGTCGTCTTGTCGGTCATCAGTAACCTTAGACAGATGTTGTTCTAGGGTTCTGTTGAATCGCTCCACCATCCCATCAGATTGCGGATGGAGAGCTGTCGTGTGAGTCTTTTCGATGCCAAGTGTCTTGCACATCTCCTGGAAAACTTTGGACTCGAAGTTCCTGCCCTGGTCAGAGTGCAACTCATTAGGTACACCAAAGCGACTGATCCAGTTATCCACGAGTGTTTCGGCCACTGTGATAGCTTCTTGATTTGGTATGGCATAAGCTTCTGGCCATTTGCTGAAATAGTCCATGACTACCAAGATGTATTTGTTTCCTTTCTTGGTTTCAGGAAATGGGCCTGCTACATCTATTGCGATCCTCTCGAATGGAACACCAACATTATACTGTTGCAAAAGACCCCTAGTTTTGCGTCGAGGGCCTTTTGCTGCCGCACAAATGTTGCACCTTCGACACCATTCCTCTACATCCTCTCTATATCTGAACCAGTAGAACCGCTGACGAACCTTTTCCAGAGTCTTATTGTCACCAAGATGAGATCCGCTAGCGCCATTATGCATCTCTTTCAGTACTTCAGCAACTCTCACCTTCGGTAACATCAGCTGAAGGCGATTGGATGTTCCATCAGCAGATTCCCAAACTCTTTTGATGACACCATTGACCAACGTCAGCGAGTCCCACTGAGCCCAGTACGCCTTGGTGGCTACCCCCTTCTCAGAGACGTCTTTCCAATCTGGCCGTTGTCCATCTTCTTTCCATAGAAGAATGGGAGCCAGATCTTCTTTGCATTCGGTCCTCTCGAATCCTTTTATCACACCAGGGTCCGGAAACATCTACTCCGAGCCGAAGACAGTTGACAGATACCTCCTTTTCTTCAGCCCTCTTGCAGTGCTTACATTCTGCTTTGCAGGGTCGTCGAGACAGTGCATCAGCATTTTGGTGAATTTGCCCTTTTCGGTGCTTAGTTTCAAATTCATAGGTTTGAAGACGTTCGATCCACCTTGCCACCTGACCTTCAGGGCTCTTAAACGAAAGCAACCATTGCAGAGCTGCGTGATCTGACCTTAAGATAAATTTCTGCCCGTATAGGTACTTGTGGAAATGTTTTATTGCATCCACAGCAGCCAGCAATTCACGTCTCGTCACACAGTAGTTCCTTTCAGCTCTCGATAGGCTTCGACTGAAGTATGCGATGACTCGTTCAGTTTCATCCACCTTTTGGGACAAGACTGCGCCTATTCCAGTGTTGCTTGCATCTGTGTCGAGTATGAATGTCTTCCCTGGAATGGGGTAGGCCAATACTGGTGATGAGGATAGTGTGTTTTTCAGCCTCTCGAAAGCTTCTTGACATTCAGATGTCCAAATAAATGGCCTCTTTTGCTCTGTCAGTTGATGAAGGACCTTACAGATGTTTGAGAAATTTGGCACGAAACGTCGGTAGTATGTACAGAGTCCCAAGAAACTTCTCAGCTCATGGATATTACTTGGCGTAGGCCATCGTTTCACTGCCTCAACTTTGTCAGGGTCAGTGCTGACTCCGTCATTTGACACAATGTGACCAAGGTACTTAACGTTTTTCCTGAATAAGGAACACTTCTTTGGGCTGAGTCTCATTCCCGCACTTCTTATCCGTTGAAATACTTCCTTCAGATTTGCAAGGTGCTCTTCAAACGTTTTTCCAATGACAATAATGTCATCAAGGTAAACAAGGCATGTAGTCCAATGAAGTCCTCGTAAAACCCTCTCCATCAATCGTTCAAAGGTGGCTGGTGCGTTGCAGAGACCGAATGGCATCACAGTAAATTGCCAGAGGCCATTGCCAGCAGAGAAGGCGGTTTTCTCTCTATCATTGGGATGCATTTCAACTTGCCAATACCCACTCTTTAGGTCGAGAGTAGAAAATACCTGGGACCCTGCAAGCGTGTCCAAAGTATCGTCGATTCTAGGAGGTGGATAACTATCTTTATGTGTGACTTCATTCAGAGCTCTGTAATCTACACAAAATCGCATAGATCCATCCTTCTTCTTTACTAAGACAATAGGCGAACACCAAGGACTATTTGAGGGCTCAATGATTCCCTGCTGCGTCATGCCCTCTATCATGTCCATAGCTTCTTGTTGCTTTGCTAGCGGCAAGCGACGTGGTGGCTGTCGAATCGGTCTGGTGTTTCCAGTGTCTATTCGATGTTGTACCATATTTGTCCGTCCGCAGTCTGTTTCATCAGATGGCAGAATATCTTCAAACTCAATGATCAACTGTTCCGCTTTGCTGTACTGCTCATCTGATAAATTCACTTTCATTTCTGTCAGGAGCTTGGTAATTTGTGGATTGAAAGGTTTGGTGGAATTAACGATCGTGATATCATTATTACAGTTTCTGATCAGGTCAAGAGTATTACATATTGCGATGGGGCTGTCTTTCTCTAGATGTCTCTCCTGTAGGCCGAGGTTCATGATTCTGACGGGCACCTTTTGATCTTTTCCGACAAGGACCAATGTTTTTCCTACTGCCATTCCGCTGTTGTCATTTTCAATGCCTTCCACTATCGCCGTCATCGTTACAGTTTGACCATGCTCTAACTTTCCCCAGATAATTGCTTCAGACTGAGCTGGCAAACTTGTATCTTCTGTTAAAAGGATTCTTCTTATTTGACCATTCTCTTCATCTTCATCCCCGAGCAAGGGAATCTAAACATCACCACATTTCAAAGTACCACCTCCGATGTTCAGAGAGAATTCACATTTCTGCATAAAATCGAGCCCAATAATACAGTCATCCGTAATGTTAGCGATCAGAAATTCATGTATAAATGACTGATGCCCGAGCTCAAAGTTTATATTTGTCAGTCCATGTATAGGCATCATCTCTCCACTGGCCGTCTTCAAGGAGTAAGAGTTCACTCTCTTGATTTCGTTCTTTTTGACAATGTCTGGCCGAATGACTGAACGTGAGGCACCAGTATCTAGAAGAAAACGGTAATTTCGAGATCCAATTCTACCATTGATGTACAGACTTTTATTCTTCCCTAACACAGCGACTGGAATTATAGTTGCAGGGGCTGTCATGTTCTTGATCGCCGATTTTTGCCCCATAAAACCGGCGAAAGTTAGTTTCTCTGGTAGACATGAGCACCTGACCTTGCATCTGTCTCCGGTCTGTGCTGATACTCTGTTTGTCGGGGAAATCTTCTCGTGCAGTTCCTTTGTAGATGGCCAGGTTCTCCACAATTCCAACAACGTACACTGGTTCTATTCTGTCCTTCTTGCTTCTTATTTGGTCTGCGTTCTTCTAGCACTTCAGTTACCCTTCTGAGAAGTTGTGTAAGATCTTCTTCTTGGACTTCCAGCATACGCCCATGATGGATATTCTTAGAGGCGTCTTTGGCGGCTTCATAGGAGAGGGCGTAGACCAGAGCTTCGCTGGATTTGCGCTTACCACTGATTCTTATTGCCTTCTTCAGTTCTGGATCTCGAATAGCATCAATGAATGCATCAGTGATAATGACGTCCAGAAAGTCTTGTGCTGCTGTTGGATATGCCAAATGAGCAAGACGTTCTATGTCCGCCTCTAGCTCTTGCAAGGTTTCACCGGAGCGTTGTTGTCGGGTTTTCAACTGAACTCTATAAACTTCTTGTAAATGTTCGTCTCCGTAACGGAGCTCCATAGCCTTAACAATGGCAGCGTAATCTTGTTGATTTGTTATTGACTGAAGCAGTTCTGCTGCCTTCCCTCTTAAAGCTAACACCAGAGCAGTCGCTTTCTCTTCTTCAGTGTTCCAGTTATTAACCTTGGCCGCTGCCTCAAACTGTCTTTTGTAAACAGTCCATGAGATGGATCCATCAAACACAGGTGGCTTTATCTTCCCAGAGATTTCGGGCACTAATGTTTTTGTTCTAGTACCCCGTTCCTTACTCAGTTGTTCTTGGACATGAGTCCTTATCTCTTCCATTTCTTTTTCCACAGTGTTGACTCTCTGGTCAATCTTCTCGTTCATAGAGCTCATCTGTTCATTTACTTTTTCATTCATGGCGTTTATTTTCTTGAGGCTCTCCTTCATTAAGTCCATCTGGCCCTGCATGTTACTCAGGATCTCTGTCATATCTGGGTTTAATTCAAATATGTATTCATCTGGATCTTGATCTTCCTCAATAAGGGCCTGTCTTAGGCGTTCTGTTAGTGTTTCTTTGTTACCATTGAGCTGCAGACCTCTCTCACGAAGTTCTTGCCTTAATTCTTTGACCAACAGCTGGTTAAGTAGTTTCCTCGAAGACATTTCAGCCAGAAAACATCCCACTTCTGACACCAATTGTTACGTATTTCTGATTTTCTGGCTAAATGTACTAGGCACACAAATAAAAGAAACACTGCAAAGAACTTGACGACTCAACTTTCAGCTTTATATAACTTTATTGAATTATAACTATAACAATTCGTCACTGTAACATGTAGCGTATACGTCTTACATCGACTGTATCGACTGTAACGGCTCAAGTCCACTCTCTTCTACTGTCTCGCACAGTAGAGAACAGTATCGACGACTGTACTGACTCTTTTCACATGAACTCTCTGGTTTATAAAGAGTCCCTAATCGCTTGTCTATTGTTGCAAAAACACTGCTAGTACCCTCTGGAACAACATGGGAGGAAACATCACATCCTGTTGTTGTTTATACATGTCGATTCCAGAGGATGCCTGCTGCAGTGTCATCTCGCCGAGGTCACACGTAGTGACCTCTTACTGTCACTGTTCATTTGTCACAATGCCCCCCTTCGTAAATCTGTTCGTCCTCTGGAACAACACGTGAGGCACGTCCCATCCTGTCTTTGTTTACATGCATAGATTCCAGATAACACTCGGTGCTGTGTCATCTCGCCGGGGTCACACATAGTGACCTCTACCTGTCACTGTTCATTCGTAACAATATCATTTTGTGGACGTATTAGTTCCAGAAGTTAAGTTGCAAAAAACTTTGTGTTTTTGTAGTTAAAAGCCAATAGGACAGTACTTATATTCAGTAGTATTTTTTGTAACCAAAAAAAACAAGTCCTTCAGCGTAACAGGCGGACTGTCCCGTTAGCGAGACTTGCTACGATATATATGTAGACTTCCCTAACGGCTCAAGGCACTGCATGTAGCATTCGTCCAGACCCCCACACTCGACTAAATCCATCTCTGAACATATACATACAACTTTTTGTATTGTGGATTTTTTTTTGTATTGTCTGTAGTCTAGTTCTTCTAACATTTCATCAATCTTTAACTCTAAATTGTAATATATAATAATTATATTATTTTGTTTGATACAAGTGCTTGGTAACTATCTCAAAATATTACTTTTTGATCTTTGCATTTTCATGATTGTTTATGTTTCGCCCGTTGAACAGTTTAAAAGCAACACAATAATTCGCAATTTAGAAATAAATATACACTAGGCTGCTTTTTTTTAAATTAATTTATTTCGAAATCTAAAAGTATACAAGTCTTTATATGGAAAAGCGCCAAATACACACCAAAATATTTTTTTTATATTTTTTATATCATGGAGACGTTTTAAAAACAAATTTTCAACCAAAACACATTTTTCATAAGCGCTTACTTCACTATAATAATTAGTTGGACTTTTTGTTCCTAAGATAAGTGTTATTTTGCAAAAATTTAGAAGACATGGTAATAAAAGATATTTAAAATGTAAATTGCTACACATTGAGAGATTGTAACAATAACAGTTCAAATTATTTTTTTTCTTTACAAGATAATAAAAACGCTAAATTTAGCGTCCTTGACATTTTATTTAATTTCGTGGAAATCTAAAATAACAAAATTATAAGACTGTTCGATATTTATTTCTAAATAGCACAAAAATATCTCATCCAATTTTAAACGATTAATTTGACCATGTTTCTTTTTAATATTATATTACTTTTCTTCTTATCCACTCTAGAAAAATAATTGTGTGTTCCTTGTGAGGGGTGTTTTTGTCAGCTCCATTTGAAAAGAGGCGGGTTTCGTTTCAAGTGCATTAAACAAGAGTCGAAGTCGTAAGTATTATTAATTTTTGAGAGTTTTTTTTAATTATGTAGATTAGTTCTGTTCTTCTAACAATTCGTATTCATATAATTTACACTATAAATTACAATATAAAGAAAATATTTTATTTTGTTTGCCACAAGCGCATCATAAATGCCACCTAAATATACTTTTGACCCTTAAATGTCCATGGAATTTTTTTTGTGCCCGTGGAAAAGTTTAAATGTAACCTATTATTTGCAATTTTATTTAGTTGATAAACGAGATTTTTTAATTCCTGATTTATAGATTTAAACTTTACATGTAGCCTTTATCTAGAAACGCATCTTCTAAACATCAACATTTATTTTTCCTATTATTTAACTTGAAGAAATGATTTATCGCAAATGCCAAGAACTTTATTAAACAAATTACACACTTTTATCATAGGCCCTTGCTTTGAATTGAAGATTGTTACACATCGAGATAATGTAAAAATAACTGCTACATTATTATTTTCTTAAAAATAGTTAAGTTTAATTTAACGTTTTCGACTTTTTGTGGAAATCTCAAAAAAAATGTATTAGTCTTATTTCTTTGTTTATAGATTTAGACATTTATCTAGAGACACACCTTTAACACATCAAATTTAATTGTCCATATCATTTAAGTCGTGGAGATAAATTACTTTGTTCGCTTCGAGAACTCTTTTGTCTTGTCCTTGGTTTATACATCCGCCTGAGTGAAAACAGGTATACTAGGGAAATCATTCGGATCTGAGAAGAAATTTAAGGTCTTTACCTTGTAAGACGAACTATACACAAAACATTTTTTTTTCTTTACAAGATAATAAAAACGCTAAATTTAGCGTCCTTGACATTTTATTTAATTTCGTGGAAATCTAAAATAAAAATTTTATAAGACTGTACGAAATTTATTTCTAAATAGCACAAAAATATCTCATCCAATTTTAAACGATTAATTTGACCATGTTTCTTTTTAATATTATATTACTTTTGTTCTTATCCACTCTAGAAAAATAATTGTGTGTTCCTTGTAAGGGGTGTTTTTGTCAGCTCCATTTAAAAAGAGGCGGGTTTCGTTTCAAGTGCATTAAACAAGAGTCGAAGTCGTAAGTATTATTAATTTTTGAGAGTTTTTTTTAATTATGTAGATTAGTTCTGTTCTTCTAACAATTCGTATTCATATAATTTACACTATAAATTACAATATAGAGAAAATATTTTATTTTGTTGGCCACAAGCGCATCATAAATACGATATTTATTTCTAAATAGCACAAAAATATCTCATCCAATTTTAAACGATTAATTTGACCATGTTTCTTTTTAATATTATATTACTTTTGTTCTTATCCACTCTAGAAAAATAATTGTGTGTTCCTTGTGAGGGGTGTTTTTGTCAGCTCCATTTGAAAAGAGGCGGGTTTCGTTTCAAGTGCATTAAACAAGAGTCGAAGTCGTAAGTATTATTAATTTTTGAGAGTTTTTTTTTAATTCTGTAGATTAGTTCTGTTCTTCTAACAATTCGTATTCATATAATTTACACTATAAATTACAATATAGAGAAAATATTTTATTTTGTTGGCCACAAGCGCATCATAAATGCCACCTAAATATACTTTTGACCCTTAAATGCCGGAGTGAAAACAGGTATACTAGGGAAATCATTCGGATCTGAGAAGAAATTTAAGATCTTTACCTTGTAAGACGAACTATACACAAAACAAAAATAGAAGAAGTCTTTCTAGCCTTCGCAACTTGAAGAACATATTAAGCTTGGCAAATTAGATAAATAGGCGGCTTGGGTAAATAATCCATAAACATACACGCTCTCCCACTATATTTAGTTAAAATACGAGGATGATCCGATGACCTACAACGCAGGATCAGCACTGGTCAAACCAGTGTCCATACAGTGCCAACCCTAGATGTGACCAAAACCCTACAGAAGGTGGCAATGAAGTAGGAGGGAAAATCTTCCATGATATGGCCCTTAAAGTGGAGGGAGAGAAAAAGCAATTCAAGATTGATCGATTACTAAAAAAAGATGAATTCACGATTGTTGAAAGCAACAAATGATGAAAAAAACTATGGTACGTTATCTAGTCAAGGTGGCCTTCCCCCCTTCCCACACCCAACAGTCCTGAAAATAAATCTCTAAGCAAAGTAAAAAACTTAAAATATCTGGAGGATCTAGTTCAGCACCAACCAAAATAACAAGAAAGAGGGCCCACTCTCTCTCTCTCTCTCTCTCTCTCTCTCTCTCTTCCTCTTAAGAGGATCTGAAAAAGTATCCGCAGATAGGAAAGGAGAAAAAAGAGGAAGAACAATTTAAGCTCGATTTGAACTTTCCAAACTTCCTTACAACGTTAGCGTCATAGATGAGGGGGAGGACCCTAACACACATTCAAACGCAAAAAAAAAACACGAATATTCAAGACAAAAATTAATATACATACAATAGAATAATAAACACACAACCAAATTACACGACAGGCATTTAACTCATGACACTTAATATAACAGGGCTAAGAGGCTAAGTGCGGCTAACTTAGCTTGGCTTGGCTACCTAGAAGGGGGCTCGAGGTTCGACACCCGACTCGGGCAGAGTTGTGTTTAATGACACCTAAAGGCAGCACGGCAAACCAACTCCTAGATACCCCCTCCCCCCCCCCCCACCGGTCCACAAATGAGATTGAACCAAAGCGCTCTGAGCATGCTATAAGCATGAAAGTAGCGCTATATAAAAGCTATAAATAATAATAAATAATAATAATACATAGAACTTCTCACTAAAAAATACAAGCCAGATTTTATTCTTTTGCAGGAGACAATACACACTTAGAGTACAAGGCCAAAAAAGCAATCTTTATTATGGACCTCCGAGGGGGTTATTTTAGTTTAGGTAAAAGTCACGAAGGACAGACTTTTACAAACATTCAATAGGTTTTATTCATGCACTCATATCAGGACAATAGTGAAAGGATACTAATAATTAGATCAAGCTATTAAAAAAAACATACACTGTGGTTAATATTTATGCACCTACTCAAACACAGAAACACGAGTTTTTATGGGTTGCTAAGAATACGAAATAAATAGCCGCGGACCATCTTATTTGTAGTTATGGAGGATGAGGTGAAATATTCCAGTGGTTAGAATATTTACTAAAAACATATCAGAAATTAAGTGAAATGATTGCAAAAAGCGATTATATGGCACTCTAGCTCTAGACCCAATTAGATGAAGCTCGTTTGCTAGGGATAGCAGTTCATGTAGGAGAGAAATTTCCGAAAATAAACACTTGCTGCCTTGCAGATCTTGGATGTTTGAAGCTATTGGAGCACACCCAAAATAATAGCAGGCTTAAGTCGGAGTCAATGGGCCTCCTGGCGCATAACACATTGACACGCAACCTCATCTATGTTGGAGTTCAGTAACGATTCTAATAGATGTGGCGTCCTGCCTGTGGAATTCCGACGCGCAGGTAGAGAATCGGGCTCTCGGACTCGAAGGAGCCCACACAAGCGAGCTGGTGGTTTTTCTATCTCTACCAGTGGAGCCAGGAGCAGAGACAAGAAATTAAAAACTACTGGCCAACACTCCATGACAAAAAGTCTAAAAATCTTACAATGGAACGTAGATGGCATCCAAGAGATAAAAGAAGCGCTAAAAATGTTTCTGCATGAGAAAGAAAACAATGTAGCTTGCAGCCAAGAAACTCTTTTGAACAGTAATCTACGTTTCTCCATTAGAGGCTACACCTGCATTAGACAAGATAGAGAAAACAGACCCAAAGGGGGATTCTCACCTTTATAAAAATGAAATCCCTACCACAAATATAAATCTGCCCAACTCCTCAGAATAAGAAATAATGGGCACAAAGCTGATTCTCCCAGATTAATCTATTTAACTGCTACTTAGCCACTAGACAAGAAAATAGAGATTGACCACATACAAATACCTGACCAAGAAGAATGTCTTGTCTTAGGGGATATGAATAGTCACTCTCAGAGCTGGGAAATACCCAGTCCTCAATGCCAGGGGAAAAGAAATCGAAGAATGGCAAGCAGAAAACAGATTTATCTTGTTTAAGAAACCTGAGGATAAACCAACCTTTTTCTCAAGAGCCTGGTTAACATTAACCACTCCAGATCTAGTCTTTGCAATTGACAACATATCAAAAAAGTGCACAAGAGATGTTGCATATCAGCTATCCACAAATGGCCACAGTCCCATATTGATCAGTATTGACACCTCCTTCAAAATATAAGATAACTCTACTACCCCCAGATGTAAAAAGCCAACTGGAACCTAGTCACAAAGCTCACAGACCTATATAACACTTCAATAAACTGCAAATCAAATCAGGTTAATATTAATATTAATATATAGCAGCTAAGGAATCTATTCCTAGAAGAGCTAGAAAAGATGATATTGCTAACTGGTTTGATGACCTACAACAATTCAAAAGGCCACTATTGAAGCCAGAACCACAGTAGAAAATAACCCTTGTATAGAAAATAACGTAAATCTAAAAGCAGTTTTCAGGAAAAATGACCTATCCGCTATGAGAAAAAGTTGGTATGAAAAAAACAGAACTAAATGTAGATAGAGACACCACAACCTCTGGTGGTCTCAACCATGGGCGTAGCCAGGATTTTTTTACCCCCCCCCCCCGGCCGCGGAAATGTTTATATATATATATATATATATATATATGTGTGTGTGTGTGTGTACATAATTAATCTTTATTACATTCTGACCCTTTCGGAAGACGTTTATTGTGCCCTAGAATAGATTCTTCCTGGAATTAGTGGAAAACTTGTAGACTCCCCGCCCTTGCTAGCAAGGGGGTATGGGGGTGGGGAGCGCGGGGCGAAGCCCCGCCGCCGAGCACTATTTCTGGTATTGAAAGCCAACAAAATGCATATTCTGAGGTATCTACAGTGCATTATCTTGCTATTAAAAAGTTTTATTTCTAAAACGTAATGTGCTATTCTTACTGACTTAGACCCTCTCGCGCAGTTCGGCGCATTTTCCGGCAAGCTGTTTCCGCAACTCTTATTTTGCGTAATTCATTTTGTCGGAGAACATGTCCCGCAAAACCTCATGCGACGCTCTGTCACAATCTTACTAATGGTTCGACTCCCAGTTCGGCATATGATTTCTTTTATTTAGACCCGATCTCTATGACTGACTCCTAAAATCTGTCTTAGCCATCTTTGTTGAGCCACATTTAGTGCTTTTCAATTTCGGCAGAAGACTATTCACACTTTATTAATGGAGCCCAAGCCACTGGTAGAAATGTGTAACCTTTCTTGACTACGCTCTTGGAATTACATGCCTGTAATTCGTTTTAGATTTTATATCGAAAAGGAAAGTTTTTTCGTCAAAATCATCTGTTGAGTGGTTTTAATTTAAAACCCCATTTAGTTACGATCATAGAATTTGGTGACTGAAGTTTGCTTTAAAATAATATTGAAGAGAGAGGTTTTCAACTCTAAACGCTATGTTGGGGAATTTTAAACTCAAAACCATCTGGAGGGGTTTTAAACTTTAAAGAAAAAGCCATCTGGAGGAGGGGGATTTAAACTCAAAACCCCCTTTGGCTACGCTCATAGCATTTTGAGTGCGTAATTTGCTTTTTTTTTAATATTGAAGAGGTAGTTTTCAGCTTCAAACCCCGCTGGCAGGGGGTTTTAAACTCAAAACCCCTTTGGCTACACTTATAAATTTTATAGTGTGTAATTTCCTTTTTTTTAAATATTGAATAGGTACTTTTTAGCTTCAAACCCCAACTGGAGGGGGGGGGGGAAATTAAACTAAAAAAAAACCTTTGGCTACGCTCGTAGAATTTTGAGTGTGTAATTTGCTTTTTTTATATTGAAGAGGGGGTTTATCGTAAATTTTGGAGGGGGTTTTAAAATCAAAATCTTCCTTAACTGTGATCTTGGAATTTGGGGATTGTTGTTTGCATTTTTTTGTTTTGTTTTATAGAAGAGGTGGATTTAACTGCAAAAACCTCTGGTAGGGGGTTTAAAACTCAAAACCCCCTGTAGGGGGTTTTAAACTCAAAGCCCCTGGTAGTGGGTTTTAAACTCAAAACAACCTAGTAGAGGGATTTGTATCTCGAAACCCCCTGATAGGGTTTTTTTAAATCTCAAAACCCCCTGGTAGGGGTTTTTAAACTAAAAACCCCCTGGTAGAGGGTTTTTAACCTAAAACCCTCTCGATTGTGCTGAGGTAAGCCGTCCCCCCCCCTCCTTTTTTTTTTGGGAAGGGGGGGTCGAACCCCAACCCCCCCCCCTGGCTACGCCCATGGTCTCAACCAGGTAGAAAACAAAACAACTTCTATAGTTAAAGAAAATGACAACAAACCCCTGAAAGGCCAAGAAGCAGCTAATGAATTTATAAAGTATTTCCAAAGCGTAGGAAAATACAAATCAATGAAAGTAGAAATAAAGATGTAAACTCGGAAATCTAAGAAAAAAAATAAAGAAAACAAATCAGCTTACTCCTTGGGAATGACCACAAACCTTAAAATGAAGGATGAAATATGAAGCCCTAAAAGTCCTCAAACCACAACAAGCCCCGGGCTCAGATAAAATTTCTAATGACATGCTTCTTTACTTGGGTTCTCAAGCCAAAAGAAAACTGCTACAAATATTTAAATGCTAGCTGGAAATCAGGCAGAATCCCAAACATCTGGGGAAAAAGCCATTATGATCTCTATGCTAAAGCATGGCAAACCTAGAATTAAACTGGATAGCTACCGTCCCATTAGCCTCACTAGCTGTACTTGCAAATTTATGGAAAGATTGGTAAATAGCAGACTCATTCTGAACCTTGAGTCAAATAACCTACTGACTGAAGCCCAGGCTGGCTTTAGAAAAGGAAGATAAACTGAAAATCAAATCGCCTTCATCACACAAGAAATAGAAGATGGTTTTCAAGCAAAGAAATCAACAACGATTGTGTGGGTCGAATTAGAAAAAGACAAAGTCTGGGAACAAGGGCTCTTACTCAAGCTAATCCACCATCACATATCCCACAGAATGTACAACTGGATAAAGGAATATCTAAATAATCGAAAAGCTTTAGTTTGCATGCGAGGGCAAAGAAGGAGGCAATGTTGTAACTCTGCTCCCGAGCCACACTGATGGTGCGCATCTGAGCACTACTAAACACTAGTAGTACAAGACATATTTAGACAGGAAGAAGATGGTAATAGATCCTTATCTTATCTTATACTAGACATATGTTACCCGCGACCCGCGGGTCTTTATTTGCGCATTACTGTCGATATAGTCACTGAGAGTGTTTTGTAAACAATTAAACGAAATAATAATGTAATAAGTAAAGCGAATGTGTCAATGTAAAAATAGCTAATAGGCTTAAATCCATTTTTTTTTTAATTAAAACATTTGCTTTTGAATAATCTAGTGGATTGGATTTAGATGTATGTTAAACGTAGCTAATGATCCTTTCACGTTATTTCTCTTTCGCTACGAAAATAAAATTAGTTTTGCGAAAATGGTTTACCCGAAGTCGATACATTCTTATCTATTAAAAACGAAAAGAGCGATAGCTTTGTTAAATAAATGGGATTATAAAGTGAACAATTAAACGAAATAATTTTTAGTACGCGAGTCATGAATGAATATAGATCTAGGCCTATCTCAACTCGGCTTCGCAGCTTTCGTAAACGAATGTAGCTTTAGAAAACCAAATTTGAATGTTTATTTGATCAAAATATGAAATGAATGGACTTTAATTAATATGTTTATGTGTTAAAGTATAAGACTATCTGTGCGAAGAGAAGTTTTATCATCTTAGTGTTTAATTAGAGTTTTAGATCTAGGGATGGGATTATAAAGTAACAATAAAACGAAATAATTTTTAGTACGCGATTCATGAATGAATATAGATCTAGGCCTTTAACTCGGCTTCGCAGCTTTCGTAAACGAATGTAGCTTTAGAAAACCAAATTTGAATGTTTATTTGATCAAAATATGAAATGAATGGACTTTAATTAATATGTTTATGTGTTAAAGTATAAAACTATCTGTGCGAAGAGAAGTTTTATCATCTTAGAGTTGAATTAGAGTTTTAGATCTAGGGATGGGATTATAAAGTAAACAATTAAACGAATTAATATGTAGTACGCGATTCATTACTGAATTGTCTAATGAAAGAATGTTCGTCAGGAAATCTGTAATCACAGATATAAGGAACTAATTAATGTAAAAAATGCTTTTGAAACACAAAATTGAAGGTTAATTTTATTATATAATGAAATCAATGGATCTTCTTTTGTCTTTTCATGTGTCAAAGTAAAAAACTATCTGCGCAAAGTGTATTTCTTAAAATTAGATCTAGGTCTAAATCCTTTCTATCTTTTCTCATGTCAACATTGTAGACATGGCCTAGATCCATAAAATACTATAGCTGTAATAGAGTCGGAAACCTTTATTTTTTTTTGAGGGTCTTAAGTTTGTTTTAGGGCTACAATACATACACTACGGTCTAAGTTGGTACCCAAGGAACATTCCTGCCTAGTTTTATCAAGATTGGTCAAGCGGTTTTGATGTCTATAAGTAACATACATACATACATACATACATACCCCTCACATTCTACTTTATAATATAGATAATACAGACGTTACTTCAAAAAAGAAGATGGTTACGTCCTACGCGTCATGCATTTAGTCATGCATATTAACCAATGACTTAAATTCTGCCAAGTCACTGGTTTTCCTTGCTAGCTCAGGCAACCCATTCCATGCTCTAATAGCACTAGGGAAGAAGGAGTATTTGTACAAATTTGTCCTAGCATATGGGACGAGGAATGTGCCTTTATCTTTGTGTCTTTCAGAGTATTTTATTAAATTTTGTTTTTGTATTTGAAGATTATGGTTCAGTGTTTTATGTATGATTGCTACTTTACTTTTGAGCCTTCTGTCCTGAAGGCTTTCTAAATTTAGTGATTTTACTAAAGGTGTTACTCTAGCCAAATGTGAATATTCGTTTGTTATGAATCTCACTGCTCTATTTTGTGTCTGTTCCAGTTTCTTAATGTTTTCTTGAGTTGAGGGGTCCCAAACGGAGGATGCATATTCTATTATTGGCCTAACCAAGGTTAAATAACATTTTAGTTTTATGTTCTTATTAAGTTATAGAAATTTCGTTTAATAAACCCAAATGCTTTGTTTGATTTTTTTTGTAGTTTCATCAATATGTGGATTCCATGATAGTTTTTCATTTATTATAACACCTAGGTATTTTGCGTTTTTAGTCTGTGTTACTGGTTTGCCATGAATAAGATAAGTGGAATTAATTTGTTTTAGTTTTTTTGTTACTCTTAACAACTGACATTTTTCTGGGTGGAAAGACATGCTCCAATTTGATTCCCATTTCTGTAATTCATCTCATTCTCTTTGTAAAATATCTGTGTCTTGTGTTGTTTTTATTGTTCTATATATTATGCAATCGTCTGCAAATAATCTGACTTTTGTTCCTGAACTAATGCAATTTGGTAAATCATTTATGTAAATTAAAAATAGTAGTGGACCCAAGACTGTTCCTTGAGGTACACCTGAGTTTACTGTTATCGGTGTTGATTTAGAGCCATTTATTATTACAGTTTGTTCTCTTCCTATCAGAAAATCTTTAATCCACTGATGCAGTGGACCATTAATGCCGAAATATTTTAATTTTTTAAGCAAACTATGGTGGGGAACTTTGTCAAAAGCCTTAGAAAAATCTAGTAGGATAGCATCTATTTGTTCACTATTATCTAAACCTTTTGAAAAATCATCAATTAGTCCTATTAGTTGTGTTTCTATATTTCCTAAAGCCATGTTGGTATGGTGTGAGGACATTATGTTTGTCTAAGTGGTTTATGATGTTGCTACATATTATGTGTTCTAGGATTTTACATGTGATGCTGGTAAGTGATACTGGTCTGTAGTTTCCTGGGTCAGATTTTTCTCCTTTTTTAAATAGGGGGGGGGGTAGGGATCCGGCTGCAGTTTATTGAGGTCTGGGCTGTCTTGACTCGAGAGAACTTCCTGTGTGCTAAAAACTGCATTGAGGACCTGAGGCGGCACTGGGAAGTGTGTCGTAGTCTGTATTGATAGTTAGGTAGGAAAGGACTGGTGTCACTTGAGATAGGACATTCCGGGACTTGATGGATGAAGTCCATGCCTGTTTAGTGTATTGTAAATAAATACCTAGTTTATTGTTACCTACTGCCTTCTACTGCAGTGTTCTAACTCTATTCCCGAACTGAGATACATGGCGCGCACTAGACACTGCTCCACACAAGCGTGGAAAAATAGGTGGAAGGAAGTAGAGACATGATAGTAAATGCCGGCTCATGTTTAAGAAGAACAAACTTCCGGGGCGCCGATCGGCAGACGACCATTACATTGTGACATAATCAGCATTTGTTTTCTATTATTCCTTTCATATTGTGTTTCATGGAATAAAAGTGTTTCTAATTCTATGGACTATTTTATTAGTGTGCATGTTAAAAACCAGTGTTTCAGTGGATAGCATAAATAATATGATCATTAATGAATCTATGTACACACCCGCAATCTTGAAAACAAACTGCCGATACATAACAAACCGCCATGAGCCCATCAACACACAGACAAAGCGAAACAAACGAGGCCGTAGAGGAGGAGTTCGAGTCAAAAGCAGGATAACAGGGCAAAGGACTACCTGTCTTATATTGTCATTGGGAATGTTAGATCACTAAATAAAAAAATGGACGAACTTGATTGTTGCTGCAGACATTTCTACCAATTCCATGAAAGCTGGCTAATCTATCTCACTGAAACATGGCTAAATGAAATTATTCCCGACGCTTCAGTAGACTTCAATGCGTTTCTTTTGTACATATCAGACAGAACAACAGATAGTGGCAAAACAACAGGAGGAGGACTGGCCATTTGTGTAAATAAACAGCACTGCTGTGTCAACAATATTTCAATCAAAACTAAAGTGTGTACTACCGATATTGAACTACTTTGTAACAATCTCAGGCTATACTACCCCGGAGGATCTCCAGCTACCCGTCGCCTCAGCGTGGCCCTCCGGTGGAAACATCCAGAGGTGGATCTGGACAGGCAAAGAACGAGTAGCGAACCAGGCCTTCTAGCAGGTCTCCCTGGGTGAGCTTTTGTTTTTTTTATCTCACTCGGGGTGGGGATGGAACAAGTAACCTGCAACCCAGTCCAAAAAGTCCGCCACGCCGTTCCACAAAGGGGGCCGTCATCAGTGACCCGTTGGCTGGAGTGGCGGCCCCTGCACGGAACAGTGGCGGTTACAGTATAGGAATATGAGACAAGCTCCCCGCAGTTAGAGCTGTTCCCGGCCACTTATAGCGAGTGGGCCAGGACCAGTTACGGCGCGCTGTGTACACGGCACGGCCCGGTTTTACCAGTCAGTCAACCAATATGGCCGCCTACCGTTGGGTGCCCTCAGACAGGACAGGGGTGAAGAACCCCATGTCCAGGCCTGGTGGTTGGATAAAAGCCTTTCTAACCATCAACGGGATAATGGCGCCTCCTGCGCCGATTCCCTACTGGACTTCATCGAAGGCTATACTACCTGCCGAGAGAGTTTACACAATTATACGTCATGCTTGTGCGAATACCACCCACAGTCAACACAGAGAAAGCAACAAAACATATATTAGACATTGTACAGATATTTGAGACAAAGAGTTCTGATGCTGCTACCATGCTAGCAAAGCATCAAAGTACCCCACACAGTCAGATTGTTTTTCTAACCGATGCGAAAACAACCCTCCAAATTGGAAAACTTTGATTCCTCTCATATAAAAAGTCTCAAGACAGCACTTACAAAGCTCAACAACAACGGCAAAAAAAACTGTTATTCAATGGATACCAGCTCATATACAACTAGAAGGAAATGAGAAGGCTGACACACTCGCCAAGAACTCACAATTAAACTCTGCACTCTTTCCAGAAGAAATTAAGAAACTAATAGTGAATAAAATAATTGAGAACTGGACAAGGTCTCATCCAAAGCACAAGAAAAATGATGCTTATTATAAGCCATCCCGAGAAGACCAACGTCTAATCTTTTGACTCAGGACCGAACACAATAGAATGCGACAACATATGTACCGGAAACTCAAAATTGGAACCAGTGAAATCTGCCCGTGTGGAGTATCACCAGAGAATGTCGACCATGTCCTTAAAAACTGCTCTTTTTACCCAGAGGCCTTTACGAGACACTGGCCCCAAAACACCCCAATGGAAAGAAGACTATATGGGGAGCCCCTGATTTGGAAACCACTGCGCAGTTCATCTCATATATTGGTCTAGTAATCTGAACGCTCCAACATAACAATGAGAACGAAGAAGAAGTACGCAGGAGAAAATGTAATAATTGGGGTGGGGGATTAAATTACATTGGTTCACAATTAGACAAACAAAACACAAACATAGAGGGTCCTGCCCTTCATGTAACAATTAAAACTCTTGACTTTTTGGGTGGAGTCATCAAGGCTTTGGTAGATGCCTACGGAGAAGTAGAGGTTATGGGTCGCGACATCATGTTCAGGGACAAGGCATACCAATAAAAACAAGGATCGTGTATGTGCCAAGATCTGCCAAAGAAACTTTACAATATACAGATCACAAAGGAGTCTTAGTGGAACTGAACCCAAAACTAAAAAGGAAAAAACATAAAGCATCGATCTGAAAACTTAACAACGACCTCTTAAATGACCCGCTCTATTAAAAAAACAATATTAAACCTTTTCAAAATTATAATACAGGACTTAAGCACATCCTATTTCAAAGTCACACAAATATGGACGTGAATTAAAAGCTCCATTAAGCAGCAAAGCCAAATACTGACAACACTAGTTAATTCAAAAAGAAAAAAAGAAAGACTATAGACTTTAAAAATTTACAACAAACGAAGAAGATGAAGCAACCAAAGCACATATACTAACACAACTAGAAGAACTATTCAACTATCAAAACAAAGGAGTTGTATTGAGGTGCAAAAACAATAAAATGACCGAAGGGCCTACAAACATTTTTATCGGCAGAACAAAACATCCAAATTAACAAAACTATAGACAACATAATAGATAGTAAAGGAGAAATTATACACTATGTGGACAAAATAACAGACATATTTACGAAACACTTTAATATAATTTGTATGACAAAGAACAGACGGACGACAACGCACAAAAGTATTTTTATAAAACTGCAAAGAAATATTTACGATAGTACAGACTGAGACAGACGCTCTCTTTACACTTGATGAACTGAGGGCTGCTTTAGAAGCAACCCAAAACAACGAATCCCTTAGCCCATTTTACAAAACTTTTTTTCCCCCAAATAGGACCCCTACTGTCAAAACTGTACAGCAATATGTTGGTTACAGAACATTTACCAGAAGATTTCAACTTAACATACATCACACTCCTACCAGATAAACAAGAAAACAACACAACACCATGTGACTTTAGACCGATCTCACTTCTAAACACCGACTACAAACTCCTAACAAAAAATGATTTTTTCTAAGACTGAAACCCCTCGTACCACATTTAATAGGACAAGACCAAAACTGTAGCAGCCCCGACAAAACATCTACGAACTTAATCATATTTAAGAGACATTATATGGAAAGACGAAGGCCTAGCCATCGGCAGTAGGCACCAAAATCAGACTGATGCGCTCCCTGGTCATGGTCACATTTTTATATACATGTGAGTCTTAGCCGCTGACTGCAGAGCTAGAGAGGAGGATCATAGCAATGGAATTGAGATGCTACAGAAGGATCCTAAGTATCGCATTCAAAGACCGCATAAAAACCAAGAGATTAGAGATAGGGTTACTGCAGTGATTAGACCCATGATGACCTGCTATCGTAAAAAAATGCAAGCTAAAAGTCTATGGCCATATTACAAGATCTTAGGGGTTCGCAGGGAACAGTACCAGGGAAAAGAAATAGAGGCAGACAGAGAATGCGATGGGAGGACAACATAAAAGAATGGATGGGCCTGCCATTGAAAGAGGTTCTAATTAAGGCAAAAGACAGAGAGGAATGAAGAAATACGGTCAACAAATTTTGCATGGTGCCCCATCGGTCCAACAGACTAAGGGATAGATAGCTAAAGGTAAAAAAAAAATAATGGACAACACGAAGACAGACGGAAGAATGAAGAAATACATAAAGCTGATTTACACTGATGCCACCAACAAAATCATAATAAATCAAACCCTTAGTGCCAGTATCCCTATTAGAAGATCTGTCTGGCAAAGGTGTCCCCTTTCCCTCTTTTTATACCCCCTTTGCCTAGAACCCTTTTAGAAACCATTAGGCTAGATAGCGGAATAAAAGGAATTAGAATTCCAGACCCCACACACGTAGTTAAAGTTAAAGCATACGCTGAATACACCACCCTTTTCCCTCCTCAGAAAAAGACATAGCCGCAACCATAGGTAAGTTTACTCAATTTGGGAGGGCAAGCGGATCAAAATCAACATAAATAAGTCTTGTATTATGGGAATTGGGCAGGTGGGGAAGCCGCCCAATTATCCCCTTTAACCTTAAGATAGAAAAGTAAATTAAAATATGCGGCATTACGTAGACCAGCAACCCAACATATTACCACACACAGCAGTGGGAGAATATTTTGAAAAAAAAACAACTAAAAACACAATCAAAAGATTTCATTTCGCAGCAACTACCATATTTTGTAGAACAATATTAGTGAACCACCACCAACCTTTACACGAAACAAAAATACTACTAGAAGCATTAAACACACAAAACTTATACAAAACAGAGAGGATGGATGTAAAAACGTACAAGACATAAGAACAAAAAAAACAAGCACTTAGATTAAAATATATAGGACAAGTAGCCAAAAACCCAAACAATTTCCCATTTACATAATACTATTATGGCTTAAGGTAAGGTAGAATAATTCCAATACAAAATGACATCCCACACTACTTAGGTACAAACATATATTCATTTTACAGATTCATATCAAGAATACTCCCTGGTGATAAACATCTTTTACACAGAAAGTTAAAAGACACATACGCAACACTTAAGAAACAGTTACAAGAAAGATTATTCAATAGGATAAAATGGAATAGAGAGTTAGGTGTAAAAGATTTCAGAGACAATTTCATCATAAATCTACACAGCAAAAACACTACACCCAAAGCTAGAGAAATAACGTACAGACTAATCTACGGGATGATCCTCGTCGGATGAAAGAAGAGAAAGGTACACACATGTGTTATATGTCACACTGACAATGGTAACAATTAAGCCATTTGTTTTTAAAATGTAAAATATTTGAGAATGTTAGAAGAACTATGAAAGACTTACTAGAGAAACTGTAACACCAATGTTAATCTTATCCTAGCTATTATTTTAAATAAATTACCTAAAATCACAAGTAAGATCCTTCATAATTTTAACCTAATAATAGGGTCTGAATACAGAAGTCTGTGTGGCACACTAGAATTAAAGTTGTTTATAAAATGTGTTTAATGCCTTATAATTTAGATTTAATATTTGCAAAAATAATTGAATATAAAATTGATAGCTACCCTGGTTAAATAGAAATTGTAATTATTGTATAACTTAATGTACTTGAAAAAAATTGCCAGGACTCAGAAAATTTTTTATTGTTGTAATTAATCTTAAAGGTTACTCTGATATTTCTATTGTTATTATGTCATTTTGTCTAAGCTCTTATGCGAGTGTGTGAGAGTGTGTATGTACCCGTGTTAAAGAGACTTGGGGGGATGTGTGATACAAATCAAATGGAACTTAAGTTATCTATGGAAAACTGTGTCTTTTAAAGGGAAGTCAATACTTTTGCTGAATTATTTCCCCTATGATCGGAGAGCATGTCACAAGTCAACATTAGTGTAGTCTGTATAAACTCAAGCAATGGCGTCACTATGGGGGATGGGTGCGGTTCGCACCGGGTGACACACGATAGGGGGTGACACCCAAGTGGAAAAAATGCACTTATCCAAAAAAAGAAAAAAAATGTAAACTGTGACAGAAGAAGGATCGTAAATCATAAGAATGGTTGAATAAATTTATTCTTAATGGGGGAAAATCTATAGAAAGATATTTTTGTTTGATTAACAGTGGGCAAGTCCACAATGAGAAACTTGCGAGTTAAGAACATTTATCAGGCTTTCAAATTTAGAACATTTTGGCAGCCGGACTTTGGTATAAAAACATTGACAGAAAAGTAATTGCTATGATTAACGAATAGATGAGAAAACAAAGGAACATCTTACACTTATAGATTTATTGATATCGCAGTTTCAAACAAAGCAAACTTTAGTACTTGGTGGCGAATTGAAGAAGACGTATCATTGAATAATGGGGTTTAGTTTTTTTTTCCTTGGGATTGTGGAAATGTTATCTAAATATGAGCCAGTACAGAAATAGAAACTAATAAGATTGCAAGGCAGGTAACAAAGTTCATTTTTCAAGGACATCAACGAATCTCTACCAACCTTAGATTTAAGCCTTTAACTGGTTATTGTCAACTGCATGTCTACGTGGTATGTCTACGTGGCGTCATGTGAAAAAAGCTTTTCAAAACTAAAATTAATTAGCAACTATAAATAAATTTTGAAAAACGAATTTCAAATCAAACAATTCTGTCAATTGAAAATAAAGTCGCAAGATATATTGAGTTTAAAGTTATACGTTTACACATTGAAATTTCTTAAAAGGAAAATTTATGTTTGTATTTTCTAAAGTTACTGCAGTCTTTTAAAAAAATATAAATAAAATTTTTCTTTTCAAGTTTTTTTTACGGGTCAATATACTTTTCATAACGTTGCATTTTTTCATTAGTCATCCTAAAAAAACTACCACTATAATGTTAAAAGGTTTCCGCTAAGAGCTATTTAATGTTTACTTAGGAAAAACATGCGCAGTTGATGTTTAATTTCTTTGTAAATTTTAAAATATTACATTTTAATCTATGTAATCTGTGTCATTTTACGTCTCTAGAGACGATCTTTTCCTTTTGCATATTCTTGTGTGACTAAAGAGGCCAATCCTTGATACACAGCTGCGATCGCAGGTTGGGCTTATATAATCACCAGGCGCCGTTGCATTTTCACCCTTCTACTGCTTCTTTTGTGTATGACATCTGCAATCCGTGACCCTTGATTTATGCTCTCTCTCCATGTGGATCTATCCAGTGCCAGCTCTTCCCAGTTTCTAGTGTCGATTTTGAAGAACTTCATGTCGCGTTTGCATACATCCGTATAACGTTAAAGTGGGCGACCAGCGGCTCTCCTGCCTTCTATTAGATCGCCCTACAGAATGTCCTGTGGAAGTTGACCTTCTGGCATTCTGCAAACGTGGCCTAGCCAGCCAAGGCGTCTACTGCTGATAACAGAGCAGATGTCCTGGCACCCTGCTCTTCGCAGCACTTCCTCATTGGTTATCTTATCCTGCCATCTTATTTTAAAGATCCGCCTTAGGCATCGGAGGTGGAAGACATTCAGCTTTTTTTCCTGCCATGAGTAGGTTGACCATGTTTCACTTCCGTACAGCAAGGTGCTCAACACACAGGTCCAGTAGACTAAGGCTTTAGTACTGTTAGTCAGTAATATGTTGTCCCAGACTCTTTTCTGCAACCGTGACATGGTGGCCATTGCTTTGGCTATCCTGTTGTTAATGTCTTTATCCAGTAGAGTGTTGTTGGATATGATGGAGCCAAGGTAACAAAAGTGATCAACAATTTCTAGTAGTTGGCCATTAATGCTTACTTGAGGTGCAGTGTTTGTGTTTTGGACAAGTATCTTAGTCTTGCTTTGACTGATGTTTGAGCCAAACTTCTGGCAAGCAGCAGATAGTCTGTCAACCAGGAACTGTAGTTGAAATTCAGAATCAGCCACAATAGCTGCATCATCAGCATACAGAAGTTTTCTGATGAGTAGCTTCTTAACCTTGGTTGCCCGAAGCCTTGATACATTAAATAGTTTTCCAGAGGATCTTGTATGAAGAAACACGCCTTCGTTTATGTCGTTGTACGCATAATGCAGTAGACAGCAGAAGAATATGCCAAACAGAGTAGGTGCGAGCACACAGCCCTGCTTGACACCACTGCAAACCTCAAAACGTAGTGTTTGGGCTCCATTGAATCTAACAGTACATTTAGTTTCCTCATGAAAGCACGCAATGAACTTCAGTAGTTTGGGAGGGCAACCTATTTTCCTCAGGAGTTGGAAAAGGCCACTTCCGCTGACCATAACAAAGGCTTTAGTCAGATCAACAAAAACGATGTAAAGGCGTCTGTATCTCTCTCTGAATTTCTCCTGCAGTAGTCGTAGAGAAGAAATCATGTCTATAGTGGATCTACCACTCCTGAATCCACACTGAGACTCTGGGTAGACTCTAGAAGCTATCACTCGCTGCCTGGATAGTGCCACTCTAGCAAAGATTTTGCCAACTATACTGAGGAGAGAGATACCCCTATAATTGTTGCAGTCACTCCGATCCCCTTTGTTCTTGTATAGTGTGACTACTAAAGTTGCGTCACACATGTCCTGTGGGACATGACATGTTTCCTAACAGCGGCAGAGGAGAATATAGAGTTCAGGGAGCAGGAGTGATTTGTTGACTTTAACTACTTCCACTGGGAAGTAATCACTCTCTGGAGATTTTCTATTTTTCATGCAGTTAATTGCCTTTTTTAGAAAATTAAGGCTCAGAAGCTCATCTAGGCATTCCAATACTGGAAGATCTGGTAGAGAAGCCAGTGCGACATCGTCTACTGTATTCTGTGTGGCATAGACATCGAGGTAGTGTTCTGTCCATCGTTCTAGCTGCTTGGTTTGATCTGTAATTTTTTCTCCTGCAGTAGTCGTAGAGAAGATATCATGTCTAATGTGGATTACATTTTAACCTATGTAATACCTATGATAAAATGTCAAAAACAAAAAAAAATAGAATCGACACTCATTTTAACGTTGTGTAACTGTATTCAACAAACTGTATACTAGCGCAAAAAAGAACTAAACAATTATAGTTTTTATTGGGAAGAATAAGAGGAACGATAGTGGGGGTGTGACACTCTGATCTTATTGTACCGGGTGACATCCACCCTAATGACGCCACTGCACTCTAGAACACGGCAATCAAGCAAGTTCAGAGTCTACATTTAAAGCCTGAAAGAAATATTTTTAAAAAATATTTAAACTAAAATTATGTGTTTAAATCATAAGGTAGACAAGTAAAAGTGATGGAGTTAAATTACACTAGGAAAAATTTTGAAAACCGGAGGGTTTCTAGTTCCTTTTCTTTTTCAAATGCGAATCTAGCAGATCCCTATGTTGATTTGATAACATTGATTGGAGATTCTTTGTTTCAAGTTGCTACGGGTACAAATTGTTGCAAATGTCTAACCTCTATCAGGACAAAACATAGGCATGTGCTGGTGTTAAACACTTTTATCTATTTTAGATCCTCAATTAGGACAAATGTCGTAAGATCACACTACAATGTTCAACTATGTTTTGTGGCGAATAGAAGCAAACTAGTGAAACGGGACATAAACTCAGCCAATTATAATTCTATACTCTAGTAAATAAAAAAAAGTTATCGTTAATATAGAATTGTTTACTTTTGAACATGTAAATTTTTTTCCCATGTAAATTAATTATCTTTTTTAATAGCTTCATTGTATGTTTTGTAAATGTATTAAGTTGGTAATAAAATGCTTTAAAAGAAAAAAAAAGCCCAAGAAAGAGATAGAGAGCCAAAAAAAGGCTAAGAAAGCCCCAAAAAGAGGCAATAGCCCAATAATGTAAACAGCTCGACAAATGATGTAACAAGCTAAATTGAGATATTCTAAAAAAATAGTAACCTTAGATAAACATGAACACCTTAAGGGCATTAATAAGCTTTTCATAGAAACTTTACACAACTTAAGTTTAGATCAAATCATTAAAAAATCAACTAGATTAAACAACACTTTAAATCTTTTCTTAACCAACAGACCTGAATTAGTAGTAGATTAAGATATTATCCATTGTCTATCTGACCATGATATCATTAAAATACAAGTAAAAGCAGTAGCCAATATAAAGCCCAAAAACAAAATCTTACTCTGGAACAAATGAAACCTAACACAACTACACCAAGCTGCATTAAACTTTCTACAAAAATTCTTATCAGAAAAAGACATTAATAAACCTGTTGATGACCTCTGGAATTCCATTAAAAACTAACTTAAAAATATTATAGAAAATCATATACTAACTAAATACACCTGACTACAAAATAAATGCTGGTTTAATGATAGATTAAAGAAGCTTTATAAACAGAGGAAAACATATATAGAAAATTTAAAGAAACTAATACAGAAAGGGCTTATTGAAAGTATATTAAAATTAAACACCTAAACCACAAAGTAAGCAGACAGCAGCAGAGTGAATACATAAACAATGTAATATCTAGGGAAATGAACAAAAACCTATGGTCATACATTAAGTCTAAGAAAATGGAAACAACAGGAGTAGCACCATTAAAAGGAGAGGGTAACATAAAACATAATGATATTGAAAGTAAAGCTAACATACTAAATTGCATTAGCATTCTCATATTTCTTAATATGAACCAAGTAGACAACATAGGAGATATAGAAGTACAAGAAAAAGGAATCCCAAAACTATTAGCAAACATTAAAGCGATTAAAACATCTGGACTTGATGGTGTCTAAGCAAGATTACTCAAAGAACTAAGCAATAAGCTAGCACCAGTGTTCAAAATACTTTTTCAGGCGTCTCTAAACCAGAGCAGAGTACCAAGGGACTGGGAAAAAATACTGTCACCCTTCTGTTTAAAAAGGAGAAAAATCTGACCCAGGAAACTACAGATCAGTAACTAGTGTCACAAGTAAAATCCTAGAACACATAATATGTAAATAGAATACATAGACAAACATAATGTCCTTACTCCATCCCAACATGGATTCAGGAAATATAGATCACGTGAAATACAACTAATAGGACCAATTGATGATTTTTCAAAAGGTTTAGATAATAGTGAACAAATAGATGCTATCTTATTATTTTTCTAACGTTTACCACCATAGTTTGCTTTAAAAATTATCATATTTTAGCATTGATGGTCCATTGCATCAGTGAATAAAAGATTTTCTGATAGTGCGAGAACAATCTGTAACAATAAATGGATCTAAATCAACACCAATAACAATACCTCAAGGAACAGTCTTAGGACCACTACTATTCTTAATTTACATAAATCATTTACCAAATATTAGTTCAGAATTAAAAGTCGGTTAATTGGAAGGCGATGGCATAATTTATAGAACAATAAAAACAACACAAAATACAGAAATTTCACAAAGAGAAGTAGATGAATTACAGAACTGGGAATCAAATTGGAGCATGTCTTTCCACCCAGAAAAAATGTCAGTTTTTAATAGTAACAAAAAAAACTAAAACTAATGAATTCCACTTATCTTATTCATGGCAAACCAGTAACACAGACTAAAAGAACGCAAAATACCTAGGTGTCATAAAAAATGAAAAACTGTCATGAAATCCTTATATTGATGAAACTATTTTTAAAAATTATACAAAGTGTTAGGGTTTATTAGAAGAAATTACTATAAATAAAAAAAGAACATAAAACTAAAATGTCATTTTACATTGGTTAGGGCAATAACAGAATATGCATCGTTTGTTTTGGACCTTTTAAGAAAACATTAAGAAACTGGAACAGACAAAAAATAGATTAGTGAGATTCTTAACAAACGAATATTTACATTTAACTACAGTAACACCTTTAGTAAAATCAATTAATTTAGAAAGCCTTCAGGATAGAAGACTTAAAAGTAAAGTATAAAACACTTAACCAAATCTTCAAATACAAAAGCAACATTTAAAAAAAATAATCAGAAAGACACAAAGATAAAGGCCCATTCCTCGTTCCATATACTAGGACAAATGTATACAAATGTGCTTAGAGTAACATCTTTAGTAAAATCACTAAATTTAGAAAGTCTCCAGGAGAGAAAACTCAAAAGTAAAGTAGCAATTATAGTCTTCAAATACAAAAACAAAATCCAATAAAATACTCAGAAAGACAAAAAGATAAAGGCACATTCCTCATTCCATATGTTATGACACGTTTGTACACATGTTCTTTTTTCCCTAGTGCTATTAGAGCATGGAATGGGTTGATTTTATAATGTTTTAATAAAATTGTACATTGTGAAAAATAGATGTAATTTGCATTTCGATTGAACGTTTATAATAAAGCTGTATATATAGAATAGTTTTTTAGTTCTGATAGTAAGCATATTTTTTTCTGCATTATCTGTACTTTAAAAATATAGTGTGTTTTTTTATTTTCTTTCTCCAGGTCAATTTTTGAATAAAGAAATAGCTGATAGCAACAACAGCCTCAAAAATTCGAAAACATTGTGCCTAAAATTTCTAATAATGAATTCTAATATAATTCAGTCTGAGCAAAACTTTAGCGATGCTGTTAACGGAACGTATTGTAGCGCTTGTGCTTATGTAAAATGGATATCCCTTATCAGTCTATTCATCATTTATGTTATTATAATTTTTTTAAATTTATTTTTTTTGTTCATTTTCTTGGTCACTAAAGAGCTTAAACATTTCTACAATCTCTTTGTATTATCATTAGCTTTAAATGATTTACTGTTTTCTCTTTTGAATTTCACTAAGCTTTTTTATATTGAAAATTATTTACTAGTTGAGCTAACGACTTTAACATTACGATATATTAATTACTATAGTATTTTGTTAATAAGTCTTGAACGCTGGCTCCACATAGTCATGCCGTTAGTATATAAAAAACTTTATAGAAAAAGAATTTTTGTAATTTTATTATTGATTAGTTATATTACTGCTCTCATGATGAGCATTCCATGTTTAATCAGTCATATTACATATAAAAACTGCCAGGCATATTTGTTTCCTTCTCTGCATGTCATTATTCTAATCGTGTTGTTTATCATATATTGTCAAATTTTTTCTTCTCTTCAATTACACTACACTAACACAGCTAACATTCGTCGACATTTATCAGCAATTAAAAGAAACAAAATGAAGCATAAGTCAATAAAATTTATTTTAGTAGTATGTTTTGTTAACGTAGGGCTTCTAACACCTTACTGTTTTTCTACTGCATTTACATATCTTTATGTTAATTTAAATCAGGAAACCGTTTTGGCTGTACTTCTTATTAGAAAGTTTTCCGATGCATTTGTTCATTTGTCAAACTTTCTTGTGTATATTTGGAAATGCCCATATTTCACAAAAACCATTAAAGTAAAATATTATGAACTTAAGTCTCTTTGTTTTAATCAAGTTTCAGATGACATACAAAACAGAACTATTAGAAACCAAGACCGTCAAACACATTTTTAAAATTCAACGTTAATCAAACTTAATATGTGATACCAACAGACATATCTGGACAAATATTCTTTTTGCATTAACTGAAGATAGCATGAACACCCCATCCCACCCCCAACCGAAAATATTGTGTATACATGTCTTTAATGTTAAATGAATGTCACCATTGCAGTGTTTTCCCTTATATTAAATGCATATATATATTAAGATTGTTAGAAATGAGTGAAACAGAAGAGAAAGTTGAGTGAAATAAAGATCTATGTTTGATTTTCAAGTACTGAAAGCATTTTTTTTATTCTGTTGTTTTTGTTTTCGTTATGAATTGAAATATATGCTCTTAAATCATTGAACCTCTTTCAATCCATCTGTTTACTACATTCCACATTGAATTTTTAAGCTATAAAGCTATATATTTGTTCAATAAAGCTATGTATTATGTTCAATAAAGTCAAGTACATTTGGTTTTTAAAAAGAGTTTTTTGATATTTATATACTCAGATTCATTCATTAGCAATATATACATGTATGCATGTTTGTCTATTTCTGAGTCTCTATCTCTCTCTTTCTCTCTTAATATTCCATTCAGTAACTATTCCTTAAAAGCAGCAAAACACGTCTTCTTGAAAGTAACAAACATTTTACAATTTTTAGAAACCAAAAAAAAAACAAAAAAACATATAATTATAAAGCTTTTCAACATTGGTTATACCTATGTCTTGTTCGGGACCCCTCAACTCATAAAAAACATAAAAAATGTTTGAAAGTGCTTCTACTTCTTGTCTTTGTGCTACTTTAGATTCATTAAAAGCTACTTACTAGAGGGACAAAAACGTATACAATGCCACTGTATATATTTTAAATTGTATCTAAAAACCTAGATCTATCTAACCCTAAAATAAGATCGTTGTTTATTAATTTCTCATCAGCTTTTTGTATCATACAAATTCCACTGCATTTTTTTTTTTGGAAAAAAAAAAAGAAATTATTGATGATAGGTACTTACATAGCCTATTACTATAGGCTAGTGAGTTTTTGATACTAAAGCAAGATTGTTCTTTATTGATTTCTCATCAACTTTTTATACCCTACAAATTCTAAGTTATATACTTATATACTACTATAAACTAATGAGTTTTTGAAATAGAGACCTAAGTGAGTTAGGTAAAATAATGCTACATCTAGCTCACGTATATTATCAAAGTAACTCAATAAGGGGCTGGGACATCATCGTTATGGTACACTAAATACATTAATGATAGGAATCTTTTTTTTATTCTTAACAAAGTTTAAGGATGATACGACACATCTTGTTCTACTCTCAAAGAGCTAAGTCGTCAAGAAAAAAAAAAGAACAACGAAAAAAAAATCTTATGATAATTTTTACAATGTCAAATATAAAAAAAACAATCATACAAAAAAAAATTACAAAGATAGTTTGCATGAAAAAAAAGAAACTCAGAATCAGTTCATGAAGTGGTCCACTCAGTCAAGTAAAAAGGCAGGTTTCAATATTTTCAGCATTAATATCAGAAGCTATGAATTGCAAACTATCAACAACCATAACCCTGTCTCCAACTATCAAGAACCGGTCATTTCATCCCCGGTCATTTCATCTTTGGTCATGTCATAGCCAGTCACTTCAACCACGGTCATTTCACCCCCAATTAAATATTTTTATTAGCAATGTGTAATCGTGCTGTTTAAGGTTATTTTATCAAATATAAGTATGTTTTTTAGAATGCTTTTGGATATTTTTGAACTTATTGTAGTGTTTAAGTGATTCACCTCCTCTCTTCATTCTTGTCGAGAAATGAAAGTATATATATAGTGTTATAACCCTGCCATGCGCACCGCCATCCAGACTAGTGCAGATGGTGCGCACTTCTAGAAACCAGACTAGGAAGGATGTTTACATTAAGAAGAGAACGATTTCAGTCCAAGCCAGAGCCGAAGTGAAAAGACTGTGCTAGAGATAGATGTAGTTATAATGTACTTGTGATGTCCTGTTAATTAACATCCTTGCCTCCTTGAGTTGCCTCCCTTAAGTTATTATATTTGGTGTCGTGGTGGGATTGGGCGACTCAACGTAGGCCTTTGGTAGGAGCTTATTTAAAATAACATCAATGAAACGGCTAGACGAGCTGGAATTGAAGGAACTGAAAGTAGAGCTCGAGTGGCGGCGTCTGAAACGCTATGAAAAGAATAAGGACATTCCAAGAGCACGTCTTCGGCAGGCTATGGCTGATGAAGGGGAGGAAACCTGTTCATGTCATTTTAAGTCTGCTTCTAATTTTAATCAAATATTAGCAAAATTAGTAAAATTAGCAATAACATTAAAATAAATGTCATAAACAGTGGGGATTTTATAATAGAATTGACACTCATTTTACATTTAAGTAAAAATCAATAATAGTAGTTAATCAGCTCACTGTATTTGTTCAACAAAAAGAACTAACTAGCAATAGTGTTTATTGGAACATATTTGAAGAAATTTGATGGGAAGGGATGACACTCTGAGCTACAGCACCAGGTGCCACCGACACTGTCTGGGGGCGGTTTCCATTCTGCTTTTAGGTGATCAGTTGGATCTCTAGTCTACCCTTTAGGTGATCAGTTTGATCTCTATTCTACTTCTTCCAGAAGAGTTCGAAGTCTTATCAAAGACGAAGAAGTGCTGTCCTGTTTGCTTTTATGTGAAAAAAAAACGCCAAATGATTTTTTAAAAATTTATCTATTAATTTAAACGATCAAAACAAGACTATGGCTTAAATATAAAATATCCCTGGTCCATTGGTCCACTGGTGACTTCACCACTGAAATTGTGTGATAACACAAACTCTCTTTGTAATCTTGTTCACTTTGTCTTTATATGTCAATCGTTCTTTCTTGAATTCGGGCGCGCCATTTTTATTCTAATAAGCGCTAACGTTAACCCTTCTCTATAGCTCATTTATAAACTTTAATCCCTGTTATAATAATAAGGCTTGTCTTCGAGTCCAAAGATTAGTGAGGAATATAGTATTTCTCATAGCTGCGCAGCCCCAGCTGTGACCTACATATTCTGCCACACCCAGGGCAAGCATAGCCGTTGTCCGCAAGTGGTCGATTTAGATTTTTTTTGCCATCTGCTTCTGTCCTCGGCTGACATAGACGAAAGCACCAGGTTGCATGCGGCCTCAGAACGAGACACCTGGAGGCCACTCACAAAGGTCGCGGGATACACATTTGAGACCAAAAGAAAATCTCCGTTACAACGTTGGAAGAAATATAAACACTTTGCAAGAAATTACAAACGATGTAAAGCGGATGAAATGACCAGAAAAAAAAATGACCGGGCAATGAAAGGAATAGGGATGAAATGACCAGGAAATAAAATGACCGGGCAATGAAAGGAATAGGGATGAAATGACCAGGAAATAAAATGACCGGGCAATGAAAGGAATAGGGATGAAATGACCAGGAAATAAAATGACCGGGCAATGAAAGGAATAGGGATAAAATGACCAGGAAATAAAATGATCGGGCAATGAAAGGAATAGGGATGAAATGACCAGGAAACAAAATGACCGGGCAATGAAAGGAATAGGGATGAAATGACCAGGAAATAAAATGACCGGGCAATGAAAGGAATAGGGATGAAATGACCAGGAAATAAAATGACCGCCCAATGAAAGGAATAGGGATGAAATGACTAGGGAAAGAAATGACTAGGGAATGAAATGACCAGAGAATGAAATGACTAGGTAATGAAATGACCGGGTATGAAGTAACCAGGGATAAAATGATCGTGAACCCACAACCTTATCTCCCCAAATATAAAAAAGTAGCGTAGCGGTGTCGTTAGTATAATGTATTGTTACGCCTACTAACAACATAATACCACAGGATATGGAGATTTATTATTACTATTATAATTACATTGCTAACATCCATATGTATTCGACAAACTAATTATATCAAATGTGGTCCCATGTGAACCAGGCATAAAAAATGTTATTGAATGATTAACTTATTGATGGTTTTGTAAAGGGCTTATCTCTCAACCAATGTCTTAAGGAATTGACTCTTCCTTTGATATAGGTCTAAGTGTACTTTTGTTGCACTCGGTCTGTAGAATATAAAACACTGCTTATTAATTTAGATAAACATTTTCACGCATATACCTCGCACATGTGTATACCCCGCATCCCGCGTATACCCCGCACAAATATCAAAATTAGTAAAAACAAAATCTAACAACCCGCACCCTTATCTACCCTGCGTGTGCATAGAGGGACTTGCCGTAAACTCCCGTTACATACAGTACAATCATTATCATAGGCACATAAAAGGATTTCAGTTTTGAGTTTATACATAACATTTGTATTTCGAGGCATCACGATATTGTTTGAGTGTGCGGAAATTGTTTTAGAAGAGAGAACTATACGAAATCTGTATTAAATCTATCAAGAGCAATTCATTTAAATAACAAACAAAGGAGGCGCAATGGCTGAGTGATAAAGTGCTTGGCTTCCGAACCGAGGTCCCAGGTTCGAATCCTGGTGAAGACTGAGTACACCCAACTCTAATGGGTACCTGATATTAGTTTGGGGAAGTAAAGGCGGTTGGTCGTTGTGCTGGTAGTGTGACATCTTCCTTAACCCGAGGGCCACAGACACAGATGGCCTTTACATCATCTACCCTGTAGATCGCAAAGGGAACTTTTTACTTGTAAGCACACATTTTATTTGCTTAAATCCTCACAGATCATTACGAAGGTATGGATACATGCAAAAAAAAAAAAGAAACCCCAAAGAGAAATGTTTTTAAAAATACAAACCAACAAAAAAAAAAAAAACATTTTGCAGGTTGATGTAGTGCCGGATTTGGGGCAGAGCAACCTGTGCAGCTTCACACACCTCAGCTTTGGAGGGGGTAGTGGTCGTCTATAAACTTAACCAGCGTTTCTCAAACTGTGGAACGCCTCCCTAATGGTCGCGAGGTCCCAACAAGGTTATAGCAACGTCCTTACAAAATCGGTGTGTGCGGAGCATGTCAATTTATTTTTCAAGGGACAAGAAAAAAAAATGTCATCGTAGTTATCAATCCATGTTTGAGTCTTTAAAACGTGATATTATTATCAAAGCTTAACATTTTGAAATTTTAAACGTCGTTTTTTCTCCTCATAAGGACCTTCACAATGTAGACCATTTTTCGAGAGGCAACAACATCGACTCCAAATGTTTTAAGAACTTATTTCAATATTACCTGCAAAACGTGATTAGTCTCGTATTTTTGCTAGAATGGTCAGAATCTCCAAGACGTTAAACAATAAATAAAAAGGTCTGGGGCAAGTCGTTTTACTTAACACGAAGATGATCTTACCCTGATCATGCGCATAGCAGACTTTTATACGCTATTTGTAACTCAAATGTTCTTATAACAGTATAAGCCATTATTAAAATTCATCTGATCTGAGACTTTTTCTTTAACTGAAAACCCCTTTGGCCACTCTCATAGAAATTTGAGTGTGTAATTTGATTTTTTATTTTGAAGAGGTGTTTTTTAGCTGCAAACCCCGTTCGATGAGATTTTTAAACATAAAACCCCTCTTGGCTACGTTCATAGAATCTAGTCTTATATTGAAGAGGGGGTTTTATCGTAAAAAGTATTTCGGAGGGTTTTTTTATCAAAATCTTCCTTTGCTTTGCTCTTGGAATTTGGGGATAGTCGTTTGCATTATTGTTTTTGTTTATGTTTTATAGAAGAGGAAGATTTAACCACAAAACCCCCTGGTAGGGGTTTCAAACTCAAAGCCCCCTTGGCTGAGCTGGGGCAAGTGATGGTTTAGTATTAAAATCTCACCCAAAATAAACAAAATTAAATTTAAAAAATCAGTCAATAAATTAGATCCCCCCGCAGGTGGGGGGGGATTTCATTTCGGGTGGGGGGGTGAATCCCAACCCCTACTGGCTACGCCCATGAGCTTGATAAAAAATGTAATAACTAAAATGTGAACACGTGACTTATGACAAACCAATCATCCAAATCTGTGGTGGGTTATCCTGATTTGTGTAATTGGACCGTGTCAGTGAAGATTGCATAAAAAGGCAGAGGGAGAGGGTATGGGAGGGATGTTGACAGTCTAGCATTGGCAAGGGAGTTACGCAACATGTCCATCTGTCTTATATGGCCTGCGTGCTCATGCTTATGTTTTCTTATTGATGTATTGTATGTATAGAGTAAAAACAAGGTTACAAAAGACAGTTTGTGTGGAAACACAAACTCAAAATCGGCCCCCGAAGTGGTCCACCCAGGCAGGCTTCAAGATTTTCAGAAAGAACATCCAAATGAAATTATATCAAAGACAAATGAGAGATAAGAATAGAGAAATAAGGTTAACAGATCTTGTGTAGTGCCCCAACGGTCCCGCAGATCAAAGGATAGGTGAAAGTGAATAAGTTAGATGTGAACCTGACCTAACTAGTTCTCCTTTCAGACCTTGTGGTCTATAGGGCAGATGATGTAAAGTTCATCTGTTTTTGTGGCCTACGGTTAACGAGGGTGTCATGTAGCCAGCACAACAACCAACCGCCTTTACTTTTCCCCAACTAATGTCAGGTACCCATTAGAGCTGAGTGGACTCAGAGGCGCCCAAAGATTCCAAACTTGAAAATCTCAGTCTTCACCAGGATTCGAACCCGTGACCCCCAGTTCGGAAGCCAAGCGCTTTACCACTCAGCCACCGAGCCTCCCCTGGCATAACTGACGTCTTAGAATTGATCTAATTGTTTTGAAAAGGCTCAATCTCTTATTCGAATCCTCAAAAAAAAAAAAAAAAAAAAAAAATTCCGCTATTAAAAAAAGTTCAGGAAAATGAAGTTTACAAGACACTATTCGTTTTAAATTACGTCTTATAATGCATACCAATTATCTTTTTCTCTTTAAAAAACTGCTTGCATAACTGATTTTAAAAATGAGATTTTTCGCTTTCAGAAAAAAAAAAGGAGGCCATTGCATGAGAACTTTGAATGGTCTAAAATAATGTGATGTCGGATTTTCAATATCTTTTCTAGTTTACGAGATCTAAACGGGACGGACGGACAGACGGACAGACATTTAGCACAAAACTAATAGCGTCTTTTTCCCTTTCGGGGGCCGCTATAAAAAAAGGAAAATTTACACTTATCACATTAAAGTACGCATACATATTCATCTGCATAGCTGTTAAAAAAAAGATAGATAGATAGATAGATAGATAGATAGTTAGATAGATAGATAGATAGATAGATAGATAGATAGATAGATAGATAGATAGATAGATAGATAGATAGATAGATAGATAGATAGATAGATAGATAGATAGATAGATAGATAGATAGATAGATAGATAGATAGATAGATAGATAGATAGATAGATAGATAGATAGATAGATAGATAGATAGATAGATAGATAGATAGATGTTAGTTTTTTAAGCTGTATAAAATCCTATTTGTATAGTCATTTGAAACATTTTCTCCATTTCCTATTTATTTGCTATTGTGCTTTGCTGCGCCGTCGGTGTGGTGTCTTATCGTAACCAACGTACAATATCTCTGTTGTCTCGGAGCAAAAGTTCTCACGTCTGCTATCAAACCCGCTAGACGCTTGGCAAATAAAACGAGGTAAGACACCCCACACACACACACACAAATAAAAGGTGTGGTCAAATAGCCTGGTATGGGGGGTGGTATTAGCGACTTAACTTGAGCCCCATCCCAATTATGATAGGTATAAACAAAATTAAGCATTTTAAACTAATAGGCTTACTTAGAAAAATATTTCCGTAAATATACAAAATGTCACATATGCTATAGTAGACATTCGAGATGTTGAGACTAGCGTTTAAAAACAAATGTGTTTCACTTCCAAAAAATACATTGTGATCTTCTATTCTAGATCACTTGAAATACAGCGGAAGAAATTAAAACGGACCTAACCTTATTTTATGCATTTATGTTTCTTGTTCAAAATGTCTTGGTGTCCAGGTCAGCTTGTGTGTGTGTACTGTGTTATTGTTGACTGTTTTGTCAGAAAGAACTTTTCACTCATCAAAACTTATATCTATGGCCAACACGAACCTAACTGGTTATACTCGCGGCCATGTTAATGCTGACATTAAGAATAAAGGCTCCACTTATAAAGACTTCAAGCTACACATACTTGACAACCTCTGTGAGGATGTTATTTTAGGCCTTGACTTCCTTGAAGAGCATGAGAGTGTACAGATCACTTTTCAGGGGCCTAAACCAACAATGGTTATAAATGAAATATAAGCTGCTAATGTCGAACCCGCTCCTCTTTTCCAAAATACGATTAAAAAGTGTCGACCTATCGCTATAAAATTCAGACGTTATTCTGAAAAGGACACTCTATTCATTAATTCAGAGGTTGACAGACTCTTGAAAGATGGCATCATTGAGCCCTCGTCATCTCCATGGCGGGCTCAAGTCTTTATAACAACTAACGAACGACACAAACGAAGAATGGTAGTGGACTACAGCCAAACTGTTAATCGGTTCACACTTCGGGATGCATATTCCTTACCCCGAATTGATTATATGGTCTCTCAAATAACTAAGTATAAAATATTTAGCACCCTTGATCTTCAACTGACTCTTAGAGAGGAAAAGTGTGCATACTCTTCTTCAAGAATAAAATTACTAGGCTATGAAGTCTCCCTTAATGAGATGAAGCCAGACCCCGACAAACTGCTGCCCTTGCTGTAGCTTTCTCCACCCGAAAACCTAAACGCACGAAGGCGAGCTGTAGGTCTATTCTTCTACTATGCCAACTGGAAATACATTTCTCAGATAAGATCCATCCTTTAGTACACAACAGAACTTTCCCACGCTCTGAGAGAGTCAAAGATAGATTTCAAGGGTTGAAAGAAGAACTAAAAATGGCTGTTGTCACTAATGTAGACCTCTGTAGGTTGAAACAGATACATCGGATATCGCTATATCCGCTACCTTGTCCCAGAACAAAAGACCAGTTGCTTTCTTCTCCAGAACACTATCTCTTAGCGAGAGACGCCAATCCTCCGTAGAGAAAGAAGCAATGGCTATCGTTGAATCAATCAAGAAATGGAGACATTTTCTATTAGGATCGCATTTCGAACTCCACTCTGATCCGTATCCTGCATGCTTAACCCTCGTCATCACGGTAAGGTTAAAAACGACAAAATTTAGAGGTGGAGAATAGACATATCAATGTACAGTTTTGATGTGTGTTACCGGCCGGGGGCTGACAACATGGCCGCCTATTCTCTTTCTCGTGGATTTTGTGCAAGTACAACCACCCCTAGGTCTTTGAAAAAACTTCACAACACTTTCTGCGAATGCTCCATTCCATCCGACCAACGAATCTCTCGTATGCAGTTGAAGAAAAAAGAACTGTAACCAACAATTGCCCCATCTGTGCATAGATAAAACCTCGTTTTTATTAACCATATGTCGGAAGCTTAGTAAAAGCCAGATCACCATTCGAGAAGACTTAGTGTTGACTTTAAGGGACCTCTCCTTTCTACCACTAAAAATAAATATTTATTGACAATTATTAATGAGTACTCAAGGTTTCCTTTTGCATATGCCTGTCCTGACATGTCTACTCAAACAGTATTCGCAAGCCTATTCAGCATTTTCGTGACGCCCTCGTATTTACATTCTGACCGGGGATCAGCCTTAATGTCTGAAGAGCTACGATCTTTTCATAAAGGTAAAGGCATAGTAACAAGCAAAATCACCGCATATAATGCCTAATGGAACGGGCAAGTAGAAAAACTGAACTTGACTCTCTGGAAGTCAATTCAGAGGGCTACATAATACACAATTAGAGCTAACCCTAAACGACGCTCTCAATTCAGTCAGATCTCTACTATGCATTGCTACAAAACATGATTCATAACAAAAGACTATTTTTTTACAAAAGAAGGTCCGCCTGTGGTGTCTCTCTACCAACCTGGCTATCTGTTCCAGGGCATGTCCTGATGAGAAGGCATGCGAGGCAAAGCAAATATGATCCGCTGGTAGATAAAGTGGAGCTTAATGAAGCAAATCAGAACTATGCCCACATACGTCTTCCAAATGGACGGGAAGAAACTGTCTCAGTACACCATTTGGCTCCGAGAGGCGACTCATCATCTGAGTCTGTAGTACATGATTTCGCTCCGAGAGACGTTGAGGCATCTTCTGAGGTCTCCCAACATCAATTGGCTCCTGGTAACACTGAGACTTCGCCAGGTGTCTCTCAACACTCAAGGGCTTCTAGGGGTGACATGGAGACATCTCTTGTTTAATAAAGCCTAAGATCAAGACATGTCTTCTTATAGTGTTTCATTAGGTTACTGCATATTTATTTTTATTTACATACATGCGAATGTTTGATCTCTCCCTACGGCTATGTAGCTATCATCCTCTAATCTTGTCCACTTTTACGTATCTATACCATACAGTAATTATGGTCAATCATCTTAATGCTTACGTCGTTCCTTTCCCACATTTCTCCCAAATTACAGTTTGGCACCATTAATAAGCCTCCATGCACTAAGGCTCCTGGAGTAATGCCTTACAGCACGGTCCAGGTATCTGGCAGTTTTCTGTAGGTTATGCTTGTCTTCGTACAAAGCGAGACTCCCACATTCACCTATCTTTTTCTATCTAATTCAAGACTAGTCGTGTCTTCGAATGTCTTTCTGCACACATTCTGCATTTGTAGAGGATGTGTTCCACGGTTTCGTCTTCAGCATGGCAGTGTCCACATCTGGGATTGTGATTCTCTCGGATCCTAGCAAAGTACACTCCCATCGGACAGCGTCTAGTTCGGAATCGTGCCAAGATTTCTTGCTCCTTTCTGTCAGCTGCCACCACTCGTCTTTTCTGTTTGGGCATTTGAGAACTTTCCAGACTTCCCGTTCGTACTCTCGTTTGTTTTTGGCTCCTCTGGTGGGTCTAGAAGCGTTCTTAGCTTCGCCAAACTGTCGGCCCTCTTGTTTCCTCTGATTCCACAGTTTGATGGAAACCATTGCATCACCAAACGTACCTGATATTTACATTCGAGGCGCTCCACGCACACCACAGTTTTTGTTAGTTGTGTAAGCCATGTCTCTGGGCTCTTGAGAGTTTGCAGGCAGGAAAGTGAGTCTGTAAAGAGAATTACCTTAGCCGTTGCCGCAGTTCCTTCCTCTATACGTCTTTCTATATGCTCTATTACATTTTTTTTGTATTCCTTACATTTCCGCAATGTAATTGCTTTCTCCTGCACATGGGCCTATTTTTTCGTTTTCTTCTACACAAGAGAAACTGACTACCGCTCCATAGCCCAAGTTTGTTCTGCCTTGGACTTCTCTCGTTGATCCGTCCGTATAAACCTTAATGGTATCTTTCAGGAAATTGGGCTATTGTTTCTCTCGCAGTGATATTTAATAAGTTTTGTGTACATTTCTAGTTTATCTTTCCGTCAATTAATGTAATGCATACTAATTAGCTTTTTCTCATTAAAAAAATGCTTGCATAACTTATTTTAAAAATTAGATTTTTCGCTTTCAGAAAAAAAAAAGTAGCCGTTGCATCAGAACTTTGAATGGTCTAAAATATTGTGATGTCCGATTTTCAATATCTTTTCTAGTTTACGAGATCTAAACGGGACGGACGGACAGACGGACAGACATTTCGCACAAAACTAATAGCGTCTTTTCCCCTTTCGGGGGCCGCTAAAAACGGGGGGAAAACGTAATTAAACAAAACACATTCTTAGATTTATTAATTTTTTTTATCAAAAAAGACCTATAATTAATTATAATATGTTAATTAAAGTTCCCCTCTTAAAGACGTTTACAATCTAGACATTGAAAAGAAAAAATATAGATCTATATTACATGCATCCAATATATTCTTAAAGGAGAGAGAGAGAGAAAGAGAGTGTGACCGGGCGCGCTCTGCTAGTAGAGCCGTGACCTCCGAGAACCCATATCCATATCGAAGGTGCCGGTAGGACTGTGACCTTAGTGACCCGTGATCTAGACGAAGATTCTAGGTGTTTCAAAAGAAACATTTCTATGTACACTACACAGTAAGACAATGGACACTAGTGACCCATCAGCCTAAACGCTTAACCTTAACCCATAACGAGTGATGACGTAGGACGCGCTGTGGTTAGAGGTCAGGTTTTCCTTATCAAAGGTGCCGGTAGAGCGCGCTTGCGCAGGTGAGGTCATTTCAGTACGCCATCATACATGCGGATAGACAGCTGCCAACTAATTGACCTGAAAAACTAGGGGCCTTTGATGGAATGTATTTAATATGGGGCATCGATGGCCTTTAAAAAAATCATGTAATAAATGTAATAATTGATTGATGAGTGAATTGATAACAGCAAACATTAATAAGGTAACACAAGTGGACATGAAGTTTCGAAGGGAAAAGATCGTCTTCCAAGACGTAAAATGAGACAGACAACACAAGTGGATAATTATTTTTCAATACAATATACTAGTTAAAAAATATGCTACTAAAACTATCTATTAAGATAATAGAGATGAACCATAAAGACAAAGATAAAGACATAATCAACAAAACAGCCACTAGTCACCAATGCCTCCATGATTTGAGCCAGACGCCGCAGACTGCACCAGAGTTCAGTTCCAGTACCAGTTTCTATGTCATTTGATACCAATCACTGTATGTCGCTCCTCTTCTTGCTGACTGGTATTCGCCACGGTCTCTAATATCTATTCTGACTGTCACTCTGAAGACTTATCCCAGATTCAAGACTGACACTGTCTGACTCTGGCTGTTAGCTAAAACGCAATTCTGTTTATTCATAATCCACTAATATCTAATGCTATAATTAAAAAAAACATTGCTTCTAACCCTGGTCCCTTAGAAATACTTCTTACATGTAGTCTCTGGCAAACAACACACACCTCTAAGAGCCAAGATCGCGAGCATCCTAGGCGACTCGCTCCCATTGCCTATATGTATCATTCAACAGAAGCAAGGCGCTGTGTCTGGACTGCCCCAAACATTGTCTCTATATAGGCTGAGCCCCTAACCCACGATTAAACTAACGCAACTAAATCTTCTCTGTCTGCCCCAATTAACGGATATCAAGTCGCCATACAACAAGGGTTCTCAACTCGTGGTCGCGACGCCTTTGGAGGTCCAATGACCATTTGCTAGGGTCGCTTAAGAGCATTGGACTTTTTTTTTCGGCTTATTGTCTTTGGATTTTTTTTTTATGTGTTGTAACTAGCAAATTTGTACCATAGTTGATATACATTTCTATTTAGGGTGTTATAGAAAAGGGACATTATTCAGATTTAATTTTTATCAAATTACGAAACGATCGTCGAGCATCAATAAAATAAAATAAAGGAATGGGGGTGGCAAATACATTTTTAAATTGTCAGTAATGTATTCAACGTGAATATTATAAATACGCAATGAAAGTCATAAGGAATACACTTTTTTTTTTGTAATTTAAGTAGAAATGTATGTTTACCCTAAAGCTTTGTTCAGGCTATAAGAATGGAATTAACTACATGGAGATCAGATACATACATTTTGAAAACGATTTTATAACATTAGCTAAATCACATTTACCTAGGTTTATGAACGAAACATAAATAATGGTTGGAAACACCGCCAAAAGGAAAATTGTAATAGGGGTCGCAGCGCTAAAAAGGTTGAGAACCGCTGGTCTATGTAATCTGTTTGTAGAAACATATATAAATAAATTTACAGAGATATATCTATTAAATTTACATCCGCATTTATACTCTCTCTCTCTCTCTCCCTCTCTCTCTCTCCCCCTCTCGCTCTCTCCCTCACTCTCTCTCTCTCTCTCTCCCTCTCTCTTTCTTTTTTAAATTCCCATCCTTGTAGGCTACCGTCTTCTTTTTTTTTCCTAATTGTATGTTAGTTTTGTTAGATTCTAAACGTTACCCCGTATTGAAGGTGCCGCCCTAACCCCCCTCCCATAAACGCTCATACAATTCTTTACATGGCTCTCTCTCTTCCTGCCCTCACTATCAGTTTGATAGGTTGTCACTACACCCGCTCACTGTATACCCCACTCTCCTCGGCGCCAGCTAACCTGGCGTGATCACATGCAGTGGGCATCGTCTCTGGCTTCAAATTAGCAGCCCGCTCTTTCTTTATTTTCATTCATAAATCCTGTACACTAGATCTCTCGATCTGGGCCATGTTTACTCATCATACTAATCATAGATTAAATAATGTCAATAACATTACTTATGATATTGCCCTGTGGTGTTGACGGTCGTTGACTTGTAGCACCAAACTTCTGGTAGACCACTTAACCGCTGTATGCGTATATATTCTCTTCATGGCTTAAGAGTTTGGACGAGAAGAAGCAAAGGAAAGATCAGTCTCTCATTTTTGCGGATAGTTACTCCACGAAAAAAAAAGAGTGGGGAGAACAAATAGTATTCACCGGTCACTACGGATGGCTGTGCGGTTTGCGCGTTGGACTGTCGTTTGGATTTATTGATAGTCCCGGGTTCAAACCCTGCCCGCTCCCATCACAGCCACCGGAGATCACGCTCCCATCTCCCTTCGTCCTGCGGGAGGTTTGGACTAGCAAGTAAACTATCTTCAACACTAATGAACATCCGAAACATGTAAAACATTTAACTAACAAACATTTTACAAATACTAAATAGCAGTACCAGACCTAACCATTGTGACCAAAAAGTCATGGAAAGAGAACAAGTAATCTTACCCGTCACTAAATAGCAGGGCTGGACTTAACCATTGTTGAGCCCTATGCGAAACGGATTTTGTGGGTCCAAGTGTGGGTAGGAATACGGATAATAAGTAAAATTTAAGAGTTTGTATTAGAAAATAAATTCGTGTATACATTTTATTCATTCTTTACTACGTACAGAATTACTTTACGAGCCTTGCGTGTAGCGAAGTCATACAGTATATCATAATAATTATGTTTCCTACATAGATCACGCTTAATAGCAAGAATTACCAAATGTTTCAATCTATCTTTGAGAATTGTTGACCTCAAGTAATTCTTCATTAGTTTGAGGCACGAGAAGCTTCTTTCATCACATTACACAATTACGGCTAATGCATAATTCCGTTTTTATTTACCGAGCGTAGGATTGGCGTTTTCCATATTGAATGACACCCCAAAATGACTTTTTTTGTCTATATATTTCCGTATATTTTAAGGACTTTTTTTTTTTTGTACATTTTGCAATTTCATGAGATTTCCAGGAGCTCCTGGTAAATCGTCAGAAGGTAGCGGGAATTCTGTTTTAAGTTATAAAATGGTTTAAATTAATAATTTATACACCTTGAATTAGCGCGGGCCCTATGAAAGTGCGGGTCCCACTGCGGTCACATAGGTTGCAGTGGCCTAGTGCTACGCCGCCGGTTGACTAGTTGTATTTTTATTTGAAAAAACTTTAAATAATTTTAATAACTTTTTTGTCAACTATAGTAAATTTCACTTAGATTATAATATAGACAAGACCAAGTTGATATGAGATCAAATTAATGTACTATACTTTAGTAATAATATTTTTAACAAAATCTATCTCACAGCAATAACACAATCTTTCAGTCTCATGTTCTGAAGTCGTCTCCCCTAACTTAGACCAAGTGACGACAATATCACCTATTTTGCATCATTCACAACCAAGCGCTAACATCTTCCCACCAACACCACAAACACAAACACAAACACAAACACATTCCATAGTACTCTGTTCGGTGAACAAGAGTTAGTTAAATTAATTATTATTCGCCAATCGCCAAACATCTTTTTTTAAATTTCTGTTAACAGCTAATAGTATAAATGTGATCAAAGTGTCTTTTTTATAAATGAATGGAAGCTTATTCGATATGACCATCAGCATTTGATTAAACGGTCTCATTATCTAGTCCCCATTCCTTATATGGGTGTGAGTATCTTGGGGAGGTAAAAATAATAGCCTTACACACGTGATACCGACAGTCTTAAAAACTGTCATCTGTTTTGGGGAAAAGGAACAAAAAAGCCCGTCGATATTTGCTTCAAATATACAAAAAAAAAATCTCAAACAGAGGAGGCGATGTGTTAAGTGAATGGAGGCCATAGACGAACTGGATTTAGTGGCCCCAAATGAAATAGATGAAAATAAATATAATAAAAATAAAATTAAATGTATTTAAATCATATCCATAGTTAAGTGTTTCCAAAACTGTTTTCTGCGGAACACTAAGGTTCCGTGATGTTTGAAAAGGTGTTCCACGAACCATTAGAATAATTAGATAGTAGTTAAATTTTACACACGAATTAATTATTAATTAAATGCAGGAAAGAAAACAAGAAAAACATTTAAAATACTTTTTTTAAAGAATATACCTCATTTTTATATCTTAAATCTACTAGACTTTGTATATTAAAAAGTTTGGGGATTTTTTTAGACATTCTTGGAGAGTCAGCAGGTTCCCTCCATCTATCAAAGGTGTCAAGGAGAGCACTGTAAGTTCTCACAGCAGCTTCGGGGGTGGAGCCCCGGCTCCAAGCGTTTTCTGAGGCTCAGAACCCACATTCTCATGATAATAAGAGCGCAAGTTCTAAAAGGTTTAACTAAAAAAGGATGTGACAGATCGGTATTAAAGTTTCTTGCAACAGCGCATGTCACAGAATTGTGTATAAGTGAGGCTAATTAGTTTTTTAGGTGTTTTCACGATTCACCGACAGACTTGACAGAGTACAGAAAAAGGTAGAAAAGTTGTGACACTTTACCTTGATTTATACCTTGTAGGGCAGCGGTTCTCAACCTTTTTAGCTCGGCGACCCCTTTTTACAAATCCCCACAATGTGACAACCCCAACCGTAAAATTATTTTCGTTTAGAAGCCTAATTAACTGTGCTTTTTGGTAACGTTATAAAATCATAATCCAAATGTAAATATCTGGTATGCATTGTCAAAGCTTTATGTTTAATTACGAAACAATGTAATTATTATCTTATGTTGTATATTTCTGCTTAAAATTACATTACAAATACCGGTAAATGAAATTTTATCCTTAATTTAATTTTTTTTTATTTTTAATTTTTATTCACCATATTCATGTTTTATATTTATATGTGACAATTCGAAAAGCATGGAGGAGCAATAATAGGCTACATTATTATAATACTGTTGCGACAATCTGAATTTGTATCTGTTTCACCAGATTAGAAATTATCGGGATAATCTTTGCAAGATCTTACTAAATGTCATCTTCTGCATCAAGCTTCTCTATTTAGGCGTCATGACAGATTGGAAACCTCATATATATCACTAGAAATAGAAGAAATGGTGCAACTCAGACAAATCAGGATATGACTACAAATATTTAATCCAGAATTGTATAAATGACATTCAATAAAGAAATCCTTTTGCCATCACTTTTAATGAGTTCAAAATACTCTTCATGTGATGTCTTAGGAATATCTTCAACTTTGACTGTTTAATGGACTCCTGGCAAGAGCAAACTTGATGTTAGGTAGATTTGGGGAGTGTGCATTTCGTCAACAAGCATTCGCAAATATTGTTTCACAGAAATTATCCTTTTATGTTTGTCACGTTTAGTGTCATTTTAGAAGTTAGTGATTATTTTATGTTTGTCACGTTTAGTGTCATTTTAGAAGTTAGTGATTCTTTTATGTTTGTCACGTTTAGTGTCATTTTAGAAGTTAATGATTCTTTTATGTTTGTCACGTTTAGTGTCATTTTAGATGTTAGTGATTCTTTTATGTTTGTCACGTTTAGTGTCATTTTAGAAGTTAGTGATTCTTTTATGTTTGTCACGTTTAGTGTCATTTTAGAAGTTAGTAATTCTTTTATGTTTGTCACGTTTAGTGTCATTTTAGAAGTTAATGATTCTTTTATGTTTGTCACGTTTAGTGTCATTTTAGATGTTAGTGATTCTTTTATGTTTGTCACGTTTAGTGTCATTTTAGATGTTAGTGATTCTTTTATGTTTGTCACGTTTAGTGTCATTTTAGAAGTTAAGGATTCTTTTATGTTTGTCACGTTTAGTGTCATTTTAGAAGTTGGTGATTCTTTTATGTTTGTCACGTTTAGTGACATTTTAGAAGTTCGTGATTCTTTTATGTTTGTCACGTTTAGTGTCATTTTAGAAGTTAATGATTTTTTTTTAGACAAACCAAAGCATGTTGCATTTTGATTTTTGAAGTTATTCTTGTGGCAGTAACTTCTTTACTAATATTCCTCGATGAATCACATGTGATTTATTCTTTACCGTAATCAAACATTAAAAACCAGACCAACATACTGTAACAACTTAAGGGAGGCAACTCAACGAGATATAGGTGTTTATTTACACGAGGACATCACATACATGTAATCTTTGTAGAACATCTGCCTTGAGCACAGCATCTTCATATCGGTTCTAGACTTGGGCGGAAATCGTTCCCTCTCTCTAATGTCGACATCTTTCCTAGTCAAGTCTCTGATAGTGCGCACCTTCTGCACTAGCTTGGATGGCGGTGTGCATGGCAGGGTTATAACACTACTATCAGTAAATTTAGAAAGCCTTCAGGACAGAAGACTCAAAAGTAAAGTAGCAATTATACATAAAACACTAAACCATAATCTTCAAATACAAAAACAAAATTTAATAAAATACTCTAAAAGACACAAAGATAAAGACACATTCCTCGTCCCATATGCTAGGACAAATTTGTACAGATACTCCTTCTTCCCTAGTGCTATTAGAGCATGGAATAGGTTGCCTGAGCTAGCCAGGAAAACCAGTGACTTGGCAGAGTTTAAGTCATTGGTGAACATGCATGACTAAATGCATGACGCGTAGGACGTAATCATCTTCTTTTTTGAAGTAACGTCTGTATTATATAAGATACTATAGATTGGAGCATCATCAGCGCAGACACCATTTTAAATTTAATAAAGATGTTCTTATATACACCAAGTACTGATGCAGTCGTGTCAAGAGGTTTGTAAAAAAGAAACTCGTCTCTAGATAGACACCTATTTAACCTTTGGCAAAGTTCAGTAGTTTGCAATCACTATGACGTTAGTTCGTCTTCACGCATACATATAAAACTTCGTTATTAAAATTAGGAGTTTAAATTCCTACTTTAACGAATCAATTATTTACATAACGTGAAAAATTAAGTCATTATTTGTTCTTTTCTTTAGGTTGTTCAGTTCGAGATTTATTTTCATGGGATTGCATTTTCCTGAGACAAATGAAAAGCTGACAAAACGGGAAAAAAATGACTATGATGAGAATGTAGGAAAAAATGACTCCGATTAAGAGTCATTATATTATATAGACATTACAGGACTCTGCTAATCACTAAAATGCTAAATAATATAAAATATTTTAAGGACGTAATGTAGGCTTATATACTTAAATAATAATTGGGCTTGTCACGAGTCCGAAGATTAATGAGAAATGCAGTATTTCCCGTGGCTACGCAGCCCCAGCCTTGACCTACATATTTTGCCACACCCAGAGCAAGCATAAACATTGTCCGCCGATGGTCGATTTAGATTTTCTTTTCGCTGTCCTCGTCTGTCCTCGGTGTGACAGCTCTGTTATGTCGACCACCGTTCAGCTCACCAAAAAAAAAAACATTGTCCGCCGATGGTCGATTTAGATTTTCTTTTTGCTGTCTTCGTCTATCCTCGGCAGCGGATTTTCTTTTGGTCTCTTGTGCTCTCTATGTCAGTTAAAGCAAGTTGGAGCCTAAGCTAGTCTTTAAAGCATTTCAGTGTGACACCTCTGTTACGTCGACCATCTTTCAGCTCACAAAAAAAAGGCTGCTTTAGCATACGTTCGTCCCCCATACGGGACACGTGCCATGCTCAGCATAACTGTCGGACATTAAAATGTCCCTCTTTACTATAGACTTAAATAGGACTGGTTCATTGCAGGATGTCTCTGCTGCTATTGGTGCATGGGTCAGTAGATGGGTAGGATTTTACAAATAAAATAAAAATGAGTACTTTTCTGATGGCAGTACTAGTTGTTCTTCGCTAGATCTCAATCTCGTGTTTATCATATATGTGCTCCACCTAAAGAACTCTATTCTTTCCCATCATCTATAAATATAATTCTCTTCTTTGCTAATAATTTTGGACGAAAAGAAGAAGTAAAGGAAAGATCACTCTTTTATTTATGCGGATAGAGTTATCCTACGAACTTTACGAGCTTTGCGTGTAGCGAAGTCATACAGTATATCATAAAAAATCTATTTCCTACATAGATCACGCTCAATAGCAAGAATTAACAAATGTTTCAATCTATCTACGAGAATTGTTGAGATAAAGTAATTCTTCATTAGTTTGAGGCGCGAGAAGCTTCTTTCACCAGATTCCAAAATTAATTACAGGATAATGCCGTTTTTTTTTATCGCGCGTAGGATTGGCATTTTCCTTATTGAATGACACCCCAAAATGACAATTTTTGTCTATATAGGCCTATTTCAGGAGATTCGTATGAGTTATCTCAAGATTTTAATAATTTCCGGATATTTCCAGGACTTTTTCCTATATTTCGCAATTTCAGGAGATTTTCAGGAGCTCCTGGTAAATTGACAAGAGGCCGCGGGAAATCTGTTATAAGTTATACAATGGTTTAATTTAATAATTTGTACACCTAGAATTAATTAGCGCGGGTCCTATGAAAGTGCGGGGCCCACTGCGGTCGCATAAGTGCGGAGCCCACTGCGGTCACCTAAGGCCGGCCCTGCAAAATAGCGGATTATGCTACGCCGCCGGTCGACTAGTTTCTTCTTAATGCCGCTTCGATAACCTATTCACTTTTTTCACCCAATACTGTCAAAATAAAAAATGTAAGAATATTTTTTTTCCATTAATATTTTCATTTAAAAAAAAAAACAGTGATATAGCCCATTATCTTATCTTGTCTTATGAAATACAGAGGTAACTTCAAAAGGAAGATGATTACGTCCTACGCGTGCGCCTAGGTCAATCTAGCCATACATGTTATTCTTTGCTAAAGTCAGACCTGCGAAAGTCAAGAGACCACTGTAGGCCTACCTGTTATTTCATTTGAATTTTTTGTTTTGTTTTGCTACATTACAAATCTTCAGACCCCCTTTACTTTATAACAAAATCGCAAGAAAAAAAGTATACCCTCCTACCACCATTAGCTTAGCTGTTACGCAAAATCCGAACGTTCCTATAGATCAGAGGTTCTCTTTACGGGTCGAATGACCATTTGTCAGGGGTCGCCTATGCGCATCGGAAATAGGGTTTTTGAGTCTATTTATCATTTGAATAGTTGTTTGTTTTGTTGTTGTTTTTCGTTTCTAACAAGCATATTTGTACCACACATTTGTATTTATGATAACAAACCAAAGGGACATCACATTTCTCAGATTGATTTTCATTTGCTAAATTATGAAACGATCGTCCAAAAATAAATGTAATAAAATAATAAGCGAAGGAAGTCGGATATTTTGCTAGAGGATACAGATGGCACTTTGAGTTAGTTTAACATCATTGTTTGAAGTTGTTTTTTTCCATTGATAGTTACAACTTTGTATTGAGTTTGATGTTCTGCTAGTTCTCACTGGTGTAACGTGGTTGTCAAGAAGCAAACTTCTAAAAAGTTTTGTTGTTGTTTTTTTAAATCCGTGTGAAGAATATATTCTTTAATCAGAAAGCAAAAATACAGAAAATAGCGGACCTGTTAGACTTCTTTTTCACCTTGAATAATGCAATTTTTGAATGCAGAGATCGATATATTATGCCTCGAATTGTCTGAAATAATCTTTTTTCCAAAATGAAACTTCAACTTTGGCAAACAAAACTGAATGAAAATAAAAATTATATCTTGCCAACTGCATCTGCTTTCTATGAGGAAAAAGAGCATTGAATCTGACAGACCGACTGCAATGGCATTTTTTGTCAAAGAGCATTTGCACAGGCGTGCTCGTGAAATTTCACCCAACATGCAAATCTACATGACTTCCTGTTTACACTTTCTAGAGGTCTAAGTTGAAGGTGTTCCAGTGACAGAAAGAGATTACTGAGCTCATCAAAAGCGATTGCTTTTCAATGTCAGTTACACACTTCTGGATCACGTGTTTGCAATTATACTCCATTTTGAGATTGTGTTGCGCCTAATCCATTTCTAACAGTAAGTAGGCTTATATCTTGTCGAAGCAGAGTTTTCCAGCTGGTTATCAAGTCTAAAAAAAGAATGACACTTGATGCAGAAGGACGATGACATTCATTTTGCTCTGACAAAGACTTCCAAAAAAAAATCAACCTTCCCACTAACGTTGGCGTATTTACTAATTTGTAGCAAATTTGTAGCAATGGAGTTGACCTTATTTCATATTCTCTTCCATGCTTCGGCACACTTTTCAAATTGTTACAGAAGTATGCACATGGATAGGGTGAATACGCAATAGATAATTTAAAAATTGGGAGTCATAGAGATAAAAAAAATTTTTAGCAATTTAATTATAAAATATTTATTTTACACTAATTACAATTGCATTTTGCTTTTGCTGTGTTGAAATTCTACCAATGAAAATACATTCGTCAAAAATCAGATATAGACATTAAGATAACTATTTTATAACTTTTTAAAATGTCCATTTACCTAGGCCTATGAATGAAAAAAAATTACGGTTGTCGGTCAATGCCTTGTGGGGGAATCGAATTAGGGGGACGCGGCACTAATAAGGTTGAGAACCGCTGCTTGAGATAAACTGCTGCTTGTAAGCTCATTTGTAACAAACAAATCCCACTTGTTGACACCTGTTAACTTGAAACTTTCTTAAGAAAAAAAATTTTTAAAACATTCAAAAAAAAAAAAAAAACATCGTCTGCGTCAGGATTTAGAGATTTTACCATCACAAAGGAGATACTAGCCACCAATTAAATAGAACCTGGTACGAACGTATCTTTTGTTTTTATAGTTATCTTCGCTACGACAGTGTGTTGATATATGACCAATTATACTTTAAAACTTGTTTCAATTGTAGAATAAAATTTGGAAGAAGAAATTTGTATTTCTATTTTTTTAGATAGCAGAATTTTACGCTAGCGCATTTTAATAGTCTAAGAAAGGTAGGGTTATATAGAGACCTGCATACCGAGAGGAGGACAAAATGAGTAGTAAGCGTTACAAAAGAGGACAAAAAGGAGGAGTATGCATTACAAAAGGAGGCGCGGTAGCTGAGTGGTAAAGCGCTTGGCTTCCGAACCTGGGACTGGGGTTCGAATCCTGGTGAAGACTGGGATTTTTAATTTCGGGATCTTCGGGTGCCTCTGGGTCCACCCAACTCTAATGGGTACCTGACGTTAGTTGGGCAAAGTAAAGGCGGTTGGTCGTTGTGCTGGCCACGTGACACTCTCGTTAACCGTAGGCCACAGAAACAGATGACCTTTAATCATCTGCCCTATAGACCGCAAGGTGTTACAAAAGAGGACAAAAAGGAGGAGTAAGCATAACAAAAGAGGACAAAAAGGAGCAGTAAGCATTACAAAAGAGGACAAAAAGGAACAGTAAGCATTACAAAAGAGGACAAAGAGGAGTAAGAGTTACAAAAGAGGACAAAAAGGAGGAGTAAGAGTTACAAAAGAGGACAAAAAGGAGGAGTAAGCATAACAAAAGAGGACAAAAAGGAGGAGTAAGCATAACAAAAGAGGACAAAAAGGAGCAGTAAGCATTACAAAAGGGGACAAAGAGGAGTAAGAGTTACAAAAGAGGACAAAAAGGAGGAGTAAGAGTTACAAAAGAGGACAAAAAGAAGGAGTAAGTGTTACAAAAAGAGGACAAAAAGAGGACAAAAAGGAGTAATTGTAACAAAATAGGACAAAAAGGAGGAGTAAGTGTTCTAAAAGAGGACAAAAAAGAGGACACAAGAACCAAAAAAGACAGAATAAACTTTGAAAATTAATATTTCGCTATAGTACCCCTTTCAGACTTTGTGATCTACAGGGCAGATGACGTCCAAGTCATGTTTCGGTTGCCTATGGTTAACAAGGGTGTCAGCACAACGACCAACGCCATTTATTGTCAGGTGTTAAAGCCGTATGAACTCAGAGGCGCCCAAAGATCCAGAAATAAAAAAAAAACAGCTCTTCAGGATTCGAAGCCAATCGCTTTACCGATCAGCCACCGCGCCTCCTAATCTTACGCTATATTTGACAATAAATCAAAGGCTGTATTTCTCAGAGACAGCGACTCTTCCCAGTAATACATGAGTATAGCTAGCATACTTAGTCAACTCTAGGCAACATTTGGTTTGTAAGCGCCTTTCTGAAAAGAGTTGTCTCTCATTGGAGAGTCTCTTTCTCTCATTGGAGAGTCTCTTTCTCTCATTGGAGAGTCTCTTTCTCTCATTGGTCTCATTGGAGAGTCTCTTTCTCTCATTGGAGAGTCTCTTTCTCTCATTGGAGAGTCTCTTTCTCTCATTGGTCTCATTGGAGAGTCTCTTTCTCTCATTGGAGAGTCTCTTTCTCTCACTGGAGAGTCTCTTTCTCTCATTGGAGAGTCTCTTTCTCTCTTTGGAGAGTCTCTTTCTCTCATTGGAGAGTCTCTTTCACTCTTTGGAGAGTCTCTTTCTCTCTTTGGAGAGTCTCTTTCTCCCGTTGGAGAGTCTCTTTCTCTCATTGGAGAGTCTCTTTCTCTCATTGGAGAGTCTCTCTCTAATTGGAGAGTCTCTCTCTCATTGGAGAGTCTCTTTCGCCCACTGCGCGTTCATCAAAATTTAAAAAAAAAATACTTGAAAAAAAAAATAAAGCTTATATTAAGCGTAATTGTATACATTTAGTTTTGATAAGTCATGTCATTAAATTTGCGACAGATATACATTAACAATAATATATCTGTGCTATTAGAAATATGTTTACAAATTGTTTTTATTTCGCGCAGTTTCATGCCTTTATCTTTCTTAATCCTCTATGAACCCAACACTTATCTGGACCAGTTGGGAAAAGGGAGATGGAAGAAAGGGGTGTTTGTGTTTATTTGCACTCAAAGCTCCAGCCAGGGCCGGTCTTAGGCCACTGCAACCTATGCGTTCGCAGTGGGCCCCGCGCTTTCATAGGCCCCGCGCTAATTCTATGTGTAATTATTAAATTGCAAAATATATACGAAAAATTCCTTGAAATGTCCTGCATTTATTAAAATCTCCTGAAAATTGACAAAATTGTCATTTGTGGGTGTCATTTATTACGGAAAACGCCAATCCTACGTATGATAAAAAAAAGGGAATCGTCAGTTTTTATGTTATAAAATGTAATGATCGGACGAGTTTTCACCTAAACCGAAAGTTCCAATACCTTATTTACTTTTATAGTCAATGGCATATAAGTATAATAAATATTCCATAGGTTGCAAGGCTCGTAAAGTAACGTTAATTTGATCGCAATTTTGTACTTAGTAAAGAATGAATAAAATGCAAAGTCGAATTTTTTTCTAATACAAAATCTTAATTTTCACTTATTATCTTTATTCCCACCCAGACTAGGCCCCGCGCATTCAGTTTCGCATAGGGCCCCGTAATTTTTGGACCGGCCCTGGCTCCAGCCTCCTGAGGGGACTAATTCAGCTTCTACTACCACGTCTTTCAAGTACAATTATTTCCCATGTTAGATCCCTTGTTAGATCCCTTGTTAGATAGACGTGTTCTCCTTAAGCCGACGCCTGGTAACCTTATGGAAAAGGAAATCTATCTAGTAGGAATAGAGCAATATGTTCATTCGTTAAGACATTGACTTCACTCATTTAAAAAAAAAAAATAAAAGGGAAAAAGAAATGTTATTAGGGTTAAGGATAAGGTCGAGGTGACACTGACCAGTGCTAAAATGGCAAGAAAGACAGTTGTTGGCAGAAATGTACCGAACTCCACCAAGTCTGATAATTTTTATTGCTTTCTTAACACTAGCCACTATCTGCTTTATCTGCTTGTGCGCGTAAATTGGTTAATGCTTCTTCTATAATTGTCTATATTCTTGGACAACTGCCTGCATTTGCTGATATGTGAACCTGACCGTCCAGTACATAATAGTATCATTGTGTTGTTAATGTTAGCGTGCGGGCTCAGCTCTAGGTCAGGTCTAAGCCTTGTGCAAACTAAATTGATAACAACAATTTTACGTCTAACACCAGTTTTCTGTTAGCAGTTACAAACAGTACGCATATGGGGTCGCTACTGGGTGGTTTGATATGTGCATGGGCGCCCGGGGGATTTTTGCAGTGGGGGTGGGTGCAAGTTTCCACCTATGGCTCAAAATCGTAGCTTTTTTTTTTTTTACAAAGAATATTCAAGAAATGAACTGGCCCGTGTAACCCAATTGTCGATTTAACACTACCAAAACTGTCCTTATTAACTTTATTTCAGTGAAAGCACCATACGTTAATTGTTGTTGTTGTTTTTTTGTTTTTTTGTTTTGTTTTTTTTTTTTTTTGGGGGGGGGGGGGGGGTTCTGGGATATTTCCGTGCTGCCATTAGGCGCTTAAGAAACACAACTCTGCTCCAGTCGGAGTTCAATCTCAGTGGGTTGGCACCTAAATGGACCGATGGCTGGACATCGAATAGACCGCTTGGAACTGCAGTATAGCCAGTATCATTAAACGATTTTTAGAATATTTTCTTATAAAAAGGGCTCATGAAGCGTCGCGATTAACCCTCGCATTGCAGTTTGTAAAAACATCTTTTACGGACTAAATTTTCAGTGTAATAGAGGTCTAACAGATTTTCTGTATTATTGTAATAGGCTAGATCCCTATACATTGCTTCTGGTGAACTTCAAACCCTTAACGCACAATGAGCACTTAACAAACGCAAACAACTTATGACTTATATGCCGTTAAATCACATTGAATTCGTTTTAGTGTAAGCATACTCGGATCTGAATAAAAACTATTTAATGTAAACCAATTAAATACCGACTTAAGAGAGTTTGTTTTTATGTAACTAGCTGTTGAATTCGAGATTAAATGGATTGAACCCATTGATTACTTAAAGCCTACCAGCATACAGAAATACAATCAAATTGATTACGTAAACCCAAGCATTCATGCGATGAATTTTTCGATGCATTATCAAAATTTACACTTAAAGATACCTAGAAATGGATTCCCATCATATGGCACAAAACTATTAGTCGGATTGCATGGTGATACCAATCCGATTTTAACGCACAGCCCGCCCTTGTTGCATTCAACAGATGGATTAAGAAAGAAAATATAATTGGGCTTGCTAATGCTTAATGTCCAGGTAAAGTAGGCCAGTCATTGATGGCCTAACGAAAGGCATTTAAAAGGCTTGTAGACAGATCGTCTTTACATCCTGAATTAGAAAGGGATGGGCTTTAGGGCGAGAGTGTGAGGTCGACGTGTTGCGCGATTCCTCCTCACTTTTAGCGCAAGTCCCTTGGTCATCCCCCCCCCCCCCCCCCCAAAAAAAAATACTTCCTGAAAAATTTACCAAGCCAATTAATCAGTTTGTTAGTTCTACATTGGGAAAGATTTCAACAAGTTTCTCAGATGTAGGCCTAATGTTATGTGTAATTAGGCTAATTAACTGAACTTACTTAATTCTTACTTTTTTTCTTCTGACAGGTATTTTCTCTTTCTCCAAAACTAAAAAAAAATAATAATAAAAAGTCAGTCTACGTTTTGGACGTTTCTTTAAAAAAAAAAATTTGGACCTACCTTTAAAAATAAAGATTAGGGCCAAAGTTGGAAGCGCCAACAAACAGTCCAACTCGGAACCATCGTAACGACTATCCGAAGTCCATGCCTAAGGATCATGCAGCTGTTATTTTTCTGGCAAAGAAAAAAGCGCAAACAAAAAAAAAAAGGCTCGTTGTTTGAAGCTATTGAGCAAAACATTCCCTTCCAATGCAAAGCTTGTATTTCTCTCATTATTACATTGAGAGCCTTTGTTACACTTTAATGAATTATCACTATGGAGACTAAATTAGTTTATCATGTTTCTGGGTTCTACTGAAGCCTAAAAAAAATAATAACAAAACTTGGTCGTCTCGAGATTTACATACTTTGACTTTACTGTCAACTGTCGTCACACAAAACTTGGTCGTCTCGAGATTTACATACTTTGACTTTACTGTCAACTGTCGTCACACAAAACTTGGTCGTCTCGAGATTTACATACTTTGACTTTACTGTCAACTGTCGTCACACAAAACTTGGTCGTCTCGAGATTTACATACTTTGACTTCACTGTCAACTGTCGTCACACAAAACTTGGTCGTTTCGAGATTTACATACTTTGACTTTACTGTCAACTGTCGTCACACAAAACTTGGTCGTTTCGAGATTTACATACTTTGACTTTACTGTCAACTGTCGTCACACAAAACTTGGTCGTCTCGAGATTTACATACTTTAACTTCACTGTCAACTGTCGTCACACAAAACTTGGTCGTTTCGAGATTCATATACTTTGACTTTACTGTCAACTTTCAGCTTTCGCTCATTCTCGCATTCTCTCCGACTAACCGATGGCTCATACCCTGCCCGCTGCCATCCCCCGTCGTCCAGCGGGGCTTTGAACAAGGAAGTAGAAAATCCAACTTTGAAGGAACATCCGAAACATGTCGACCATTTTACGAACTTGTACAAGTCAAGTAAAATATGAGTGACACACCGGTATATTGACATATCAGTAGAGTGTCATATCAACTCTATACCATTAGAATGACTCACCAGTTGAGGGACACATCAGTAAATAACATTCAAGTAGAATACTTAGACAACGGACCATAACTCTTGTAATACAAACATCAATAAACGTATTTTCAGTAGTCGAACTTGGTAACGAGGATTTCAAATTTTCAATTTAAAAATTGGGGGGGGGGGGATAAGTAATAATTGTTATTCTTTAAGTTTAAGCGTAATAGATCTATAGACATAGGTTTACATATATGGTTTTGATGGTCCCGGGTTGAAATCTTTATATCATTATAGCCTAAGTAGATCTTTATATCAGTATAGCCTAAGTAGATCTTTATATCATTATAGCCTAAGTAGATCTTTATATCAGTATAGCCTAAGTAGATCTTTATATCATTATAGCCTAAGTAGATCTTTATATCAGTATAGCCTAAGTAGATCTTTATATCATTATAGCCTAAGTAGATCTTTATATCATTATAGCCTAAGTAGATCTTTATATCATTATAGCCTAAGTAGATCTTTATATCATTATAGCCTAAGTAGATCTTTATATCATTATAGCCTAAGTAGATCTTTATATCAGTATAGCCTAAGTAGATCTTTATATCATTATAGCCTAAGTAGATCTTTATATCATTATAGCCTAAGTAGATCTTTATATCATTATAGCCTAAGTAGATCTTTATAGGCCCCTATCATTACAGCCTTTATTATTGACTAGTATAGCCTACCAATGGACGGGCCTGCCATTGAATGAGGTTCTAACAAAGGCAAAAGACAGAGAGGAAGACGGTCGACAAATCTTAAATGGTGCCCCGACGGTCCAACAGTCTATGAGGGATAGGTAAAGGTAAAAAAGTATACCGAGAGGGTTGGGCAAACATTATGAAAAAATAGGCTTTACACCTTCAACACCATCTTCACCTTCGTTGAACCGTTGGGGCACAACACATATGATCCGCCAAACAATTAGCAATAAAAAACACTCTTATAGCAGAAGAAATTACCTTACCTAACTCAAAAAATGTAGAATCAACATTTTGTAAAATTAATACCACCTCAACATCCCTAATAATAGGCAGCATTTACAGACCACCAAATTCTAGTTTAGAATACATGCAGGAACTATGTAATCAGATTACTACACTTAAAGAGACAAATAAAAATGCAGTTTTTTGGATTATGGGTGATTTCAACCTACCTGATATAAATTGGAAAACACTAACCATAGATAAACACCAAAACCTTAAGGACATAAATGAGCTTTTCATAGAAACTTTACACAACCTAAGTTTAGATCAAATCATTAAAAAGCCAACTAGATTAAACAACACATTAGATCTCTTCTTAACCAACAGACCTGGATTAGTAGTTGATTATGAAATTATCCCTGGTCTATCAGACCATGAGATCATAAAAATACACAGTCAGATAAAAGCAGTAGCCAATACAAAACCCAAAAGAAAAATCTTACTCTGGAATAAATGTAACCAAACACAACTACACCAAGCTGCACTAAACTTTCAACAAACATTCTTATTAGAAAAAGACATTAACCAACCAGTCGATGACCTCTGGAATTTCATTAAAAACCATCTTAAAAGCATAATAGAAAATCATATACCAACTAAATACACATCAAACAAAATAAATAAATGCTGGTTTAATAATAGACTAAAGAAGCTTTGTAAACAGAAGGAAAACCTATATAGAAAATTTAAAGAAACTAATGCAGAAAGAGTTTACAAAAAGTATATAAAAATTAAACACTTAACCCAAAAAGTAAGCAGACAGCTGCAGAGTGAATACATAAACAATGTAATATCTAAAGATAACAACAAAAACCTATGGTCATACATTAAGTCTAAGAAAATGGAAACAACAGGCGTAGCGCCATTAAAAGATGAACATAACATAATACATAATGATAATGAAACTAAAGCAAACATTCTAAACAAATACTTTGCATCAGCATTCTCAGCCCCAGGAGACAAAAACATATTACTGAATTTGAACCAAGTAGACAACATAGAAGATATAGTAGTACAAGAAAATGGAATTCAAAAACTATTAGCCAACACCAAACCAAATAAAGCTTCTGGACCTGATGATATTCCAGCTAGATTACTCAAAGAACTAAGTAATGAGCTAGCCCCAGTGTTCAAAATACTCTTTCAGGCTTCACTTAACCAGGGCAGAGTACCAAAGGACTGGAAAGAAGCTAATGTCACCCCCCTATTTAAAAAAGGAGAAAAATCTGACCCAGGGAACTACAGACCAGTATCACTTACCAGCATCACATGTAAAATCCTAGAACACATAATATGTAGCAACATCATAAACCACTTAGACAAACATAATGTCCTCACACTATACCAACATGGCTTTAGGAAATATAGATCATGTGAAACACAACTAATAGGACTAATTGATGATTTTTCAAAAGGTTTAGATAATAGTGAACAAATAGATGCTATCGTACTAGATTTTTCTAAGGCTTTTGACAAAGTTCACCACCATAGTTTGCTTAAAAAATTAAAATATTTCGGCATTAATGGTCCACTGCATCAGTGGATTAAAGACTTTCTGATAGGGAGAGAACAAACTGTAATAATAAATGGCTCTAAATCAACACCGATAACAGTAAACTCAGGTGTACCTCAAGGTACAGTCTTGGGTCCACTACTATTTTTAATTTACATAAATGATTTACCAAATTGCATTAGTTCAGGAACAAAAGTCAGATTATTTGCAGATGATTGCATAATATATAGAACAATAAAAACAACACAAGACACAGATATTTTACAAAGAGAATTAGATGAATTACAGAAATGGGAATCAAATTGGAGCATGTCTTTCCACCCAGAAAAATGTCAGTTGTTAAGAGTAACAAAAAAACTAAAACAAATTAATTCCACTTATCTTATTCATGGCAAACCAGTATCACAGACTAAAAACGCAAAATACCTAGGTGTTATAATAAATGAAAAACTATCATGGAATCCACATATTGATGAAACTACAAAAAAATCAAACAAAGCATTAGGATTTATTAAAAGAAATTTCTATAAATCAAATAAGAACATAAAACTAAAATGTTACTTAACCTTGGTTAGGCCAATAATAGAATATGCATCCTCCGTTTGGGACCCCTCAACTCAAGAAAACATTAAGAAACTAGAACAGACACAAAATAGAGCAGTGAGATTCATAACAAACGAATATTCACATTTGACTAGAGTAACACCTTTAGTAAAATCACTAAATTTAGAAAGCCTTCAGGACAGAAGGCTCAAAAGTAAAGTAGCAATCATACATAAAACACTGAACCATAATCTTCAAATACAAAATTTAATAAAATACTCTGAAAGACACAAAGATAAAGGCACATTCCTCGTCCCATATGCTAGGACAAATTTGTACAAATACTCCTTCTTCCCTAGTGCTATTAGAGCATGGAATGGGTTGCCTGAGCTAGCCAGGAAAACCAGTGACTTGGCAGAATTTAAGTCATTGGTTAATATGCATGACTAAATGCATGACGCGTAGGACGTAATCATCTTCTTTTTTGAAGTAACGTCTGTATTATATAAGATAAGATAAGACATCTTTCTCTTATTTCTCTCTGTCTTCGGCTAGACTAAAATCTCTTTCAATGATATGCCCAACCTTTGAAGTGAAACCTGGACGGTGCCAAAAACAACAGACCAGGCAGACCACGAGCACGGTGGCTTGATGACGTGGAGGCAGATCTACAACAGCTAAAAGTCCGGGCATGTAGACGTAAAGCCCAAGATCAAAATGGAGAGATGTGATAGAGCAGGCCAGGGCCTTCCATGGGCTGTAGTGCCACTGGGATGGATGGATACTTATAACACAATTTTCCAATAATATATAAAAAAGGAAATTTTTAATACATTTTTTACAAACTATTTACTATAACTACCATAATAATAATTAAAAAAAAAAAAAAACAGGGAAGGCTATTTTAAGAAAAGTTCCTTTCATACCTTGCGATCTATACCGGTAGTGTATATTATGTAAAGGTCTGCAGGTCATCTGTTTCTGTGGCCCATGGTTAACAATGGTGACGTGTGGCCAGCATAAGGACCAACTGCCTTTCCCCAACTAATGGATGGACTCGGAGGAGCGGTGGCTGAGTGGTAAAGCGCTTGGCTTTCAAAACGGGGTCTTGGGTTAGAATCCTGGAGAAGACTGGGATTTTTAATTTCAGATCTTATTTTAAGAAAGGATATGATTACATTGTATGCTTCTATAACACTTTGTAGGCGGTTTCGTTATTTCCCAAAATATTGTTATAAAAATAAACATTCTGTTGCCTATTTACCTATGTTGCATTTTGTTTTAATAAGCGAAATAAATTTTGTATGTAAATAACTGAAACATTATTAAAAGTTTAAAAGTATGAGTTTATAGCAGTGTTTAGTGCTGTCTAATAGAGGGGGGCATTGTGCTACATTGCATGGATCTACAATTCTACATGAATAGCAATCATAGAAATTAACACAATTTAACTTTCGTTAACTATTAATTTACATAAAATATCTGAAGTAAACCTAAGGGGGATAACTCATGCAATCAATGTAAAATTAAGAACAACAGTCAAATATTAACACTAAAAATTCTTTTTTTTTTTTTTTTTTTTACTGATTTCTATTTTTAAAAAAAGGAAATGAAATAAGAGTAACATTGTTGCATCATATAACAGGACACCGCAGTCAAAAGTAGGACATCATTGACAAAAAAGATTATTTAATACAAAGAGTTCCAAACAGTTGGTTGCTTGAACAATCACAAATCCAATATTCTTTTTTAGAATAATGAAAATGTACAGGCATAATATAATGTCAAATTATACAAACCTACTCGAAGCTAAGAGTTCTGTTTATTGTAACTCATTTTCGCACTAATCACATCCAAAAATAAAAAGAAAATCAATTGCAGTCAACAGAACACAAGCATGCCTAATGAATCAAGCCTGGTTATATTGCCAATAAAATAAATATAATTTATATCTCTTTCATTATTGAGAGGCACATTAATCATCCAGCAATACATCAAGCAGTTTAATATCAATTACAGCATTTTTACAAATCTAAACAAATTTTCACCATTTAACATAATTTGATCTATTTAAAACATGCTTACAAAATCTATTAATAACTTGTAAATATCAATTTCTAAAGCAATAAGAGAAATCAATCTTTTACTTTAAATCATATTCACACATTACTAGCAGCATGAATATTCAAAAAATTCATAAAGGCATATGTGGTGATGAAAAAGAATAGTGATAGTTATACATTTTTTTTTATTACAATTGTAACTACCTATAAACTGAAAAAAAAATTTAAATTACAACTCTTTTTAATAAGAATTTATTGGTTTCTTCTTCTTCTTCTAGCCAGCTTTATTGCTGCTGAGCTGTGAGCTCTTTTGCAGACTGTGCCAAGGAAAAAAAAGTGTGCTATTTTCTTCAGTTGTTCAGCACTGCCTTACAAGGTGTTGGTTATGTTGGGCTGTAGTGGAAGTAGGGTCTGCCTAAGGTGGATTAGGGAGGGGCATTCAAAGTTTTTTTATGGGTAGCCTAGGGAGGGTGCATATGCATTAAAGTCACCAGCTATTATTGTCCTTGTGTAGAGTGGTAGTTGTAGGTCTATTTCTGCTGTTGAAGATGGTGGGCAATAGAAGTTTTTGATGGTGTACTTAGTTCCTACTCGCCAAAGAAGTGTTTCCTGCATGTCGATATTATTGATTTCAACACAGTCAAGTTTCTATCAATAGCTGAACAAACACCTTTTTATCATGGCATTTTGTCTGTCTTGAAATCAGCATCACAGACTTCCACATTACTCTATGTAGCATTTTATCTTATTACAGACGATACTTCAAAAAAGAAAATAATTATGTCCTACGCATTTCATGTGTCAATCTAGTCCTGCATGTTAATCAATAAATTAAACTCTGCTAAGTCATTGCTTTTCTAATAAGAAACATTAAAGCAGAGAAAAAAGGTTATATAAAATAGGGTGATTTTACAATGTTTTATCTGGGTCACAGTGCATGTTCCCATAAATAAAATAAAATATTTTTAAAATTCTATATAACCATTCAACAACAATAAAAAAAAAAAAAAAACTAAATACAAATGCAATAGAAGGCATGCTATAGTTAATGCTTGTCATTTACTAGCACTTAAAAGAAGAAACTCAACACTATGTGCTAAATGCTGTCAGCACAATGAAATAACAACTTTGTCATGAACACCTTGCAAAAGAAGTTCTCCATCATACTTTATGATTTTCTTCTTTTTAGCCGCTCGGAGTGTGCCAACCAGAGCCTCAAAAATATTTGCACATTTGTCATCATTAAACAAAGTTCCAAATGTCACCTCATATTTACCACCAGCTCCTGAAAAATTAACAACACAGTTGAGCCAAAAACTCAATAATTTTTTTAAGTGTATAAGGTTTTTCTTAATAATTCTATTAGTAAATAATTAATTTGAAATGACATGTTTAGTTTTGTTTAGAATTTATAAATGAATTGCACAACAAAACCCTGTAGATTTCTTCTTCCTATCACCTAATTCTAGCCACAAATGGCAAATAGAAATAATGACTTTTAGCCTTTAGAAATGTACTATTCTATAAATATTTTGTAAACAAACAAAAATACATAGCTGATCAAATTTTAGTAAATGTGATATTTCTCTCACAAACAAATTTCCATACCGATACAGACATTCACTTGTGGGATGTGTGGCATAAACCAATTGGCTCCTTATTAATGGGCTAAAATTTGAATCCCCAACTCAAGCTGAGTTATGTTTGCTAAGCCCCTAAGAACAGAACAGAACAGAAATTTTCTTCCATAATTCCCTCCCCCCAAGCATGTCAACAAAACACAAAGAGATTGATTCATAGTGCATTGAGCATGCTATAATCATGAAAGGATGCATTACATAAAAGCTTTTTTTTTAAAGTCCTACATTAATTAATGTGTTATTCTAGCCATTCAAATAGAGGTTTCAACTCTTCAAAGTAATGGCATTTCCAATAAATGTATCCTGAAGGCTACTCCAACTACTAAAAGTTATGTTATATTTCAAGATATAAATGTTGAAACTACAATTATTACCTTCTTTTCCAAGGCGCTTTATTTCTTCTACAAGCAGATGTATTTCATGTTCTACATTCATCTTAGTCAATGTTTCTGAAAAAGTCAAAAGTTCTATTTAGGATGTCTATATTTCAGTTCTTAGCTTAAAATCATTATTATCATGATTATTAAGTCTATAAATTATATATTATAATATAGAATTAGTCTAGATAAATATTTAGGTCTAGAATCTTGACTATCTAGAGATAATCATCTAGGTCTTGACTATCTAGAGAATCTAGACCAGTGGTCCTTAATGTGGTTAGAATTTGCTCCCATGAGTCCTCAACATCATTCAGGGGGTCTGTGGAAAATTTGGGGGTTCCTGAACAACATCAGGAAGTCAGTGCAAGGTTCAATATAAAATCATTATGTTGTGATCTGAGATACTGGTTAATACCTATTCTGTATTTCTAAAAATTAGATTTAGTGTTTATGCAAGATCTCAATGGACTGCATGTTTCTTAAAACATTTCTTTATACGTTGCTAATTCTGGAAAGCCATACACTATTGGGGAAGAACTTATTTTACCAGTGAGGTAATTTGTACTGTATTGCACAAACCAGTTTTCAACATTATAAAAAATACCATGGATTGAATACATGGCTCAATATGTAGAAAATTTGTTTTGTATCTTAAACAAATGAATTTTTTATACAGCTGGAAGAGTCACCAGGAAATGAAGCTTTACTTTTAGTCTATATAAGATTTGTTAAATAAGAAAATTTTTATTTGTTAAATGTTAGGAAACCAATATGAAAGGTGAAATATTATTTACCTAATAATAAAGATTTTTCAATGTAAAAGCTATAGTAAAGTAAGCAAGTAAATAAAGTACCCCCTTCAGACCTTGGGATCTATAGTGCAGATGGTGTAAAGACCCTCTGTTTCTAATGCAATGGTTAATGAAGGTGGCATGTGGCCAGCACAATGACCAACTGCCTTTACTTTCCCCAACTAATGTCAAGTACCCATCTGAATTAAGTGGACTAATGAATGTCCTAAAAATCCTGAAAATCCTATCTTCACTGAGATCTGAGCCCGAGGATACTCAGTTAGGAAGCCAAGTGCTTTACCCTTCAGCCACCACACCCCAAGTAAAAGACCCTTGACTTATTTCGATCCTACTGTCAAACCAGCAATAAAATGAAGATACTGAGACTATCTCACATACTGAAAGCAAGCTGTGATATTCATGAATGAGAGCTACTTTGCTCTACTTTGTTTGGAAAATAATGAAGACTATAATTATTTATTACTTTACTTTGGATATATAAAAGTATATGTTTTTAATGGATTTTATGCTCTCTTAGATTCAGTGTTAAAATTCCTGGAAAGCAAAGACAATGATTTGAAACATAATTTTAAAAAATGACTGAACTATATGACTGATTTATTTGCCAAATGAA